>NC_053151.1:352500-372500 GCF_016808335.1 Panicum virgatum
GTACAAGCCTATGCTCACCATATGCAACACTCTAGCCAAAGGTGACCTGCATCCAAAGGATGGATCTTGAGATTTAAATAAAAGTGCATTAAACTAGTATTTAAAATAGAGCAAGATACATTGATCAAATGAAAAACTTTATATAACAAAAGTTGTAGATCTTGTTTCACAGAATCCAGAACAGTTGAGTTTATATTTTTCCGATTTTTTTACGATTTTATATCGATTTTACAAGTTCGCTGTTTAATGTGTCCCGGGTGCCAGGACCTAAATGTAATTTTTTTTACATTTAGGTCCTGTCGCCCAGGCAGGGGGCGACAGGGGTATAGTTTTGAAATTTTTCGAAACCGCCATATATTTTGAAATTTTAATTTTTTTAAAATATAAAAATGAAAAAAATCCGTGGGACGGTGGGAGGCGAAGGGATGGGAATGGGCCGGTGGGAGGCGAAGCGATATTTACCGCCCTGTTCGGTTGGGGTATAAGCCAGCGCTTGTTGGGCTGAAATGTATTGTATAACAGTGGTCAGTCCAGCAAAAAAAAATGTCCAGCCGAACAAGCCGTACGATGGGAGCTATATTAAATTCGTCGACTGCCTCGCCAAACCGACGAAATTAATTTGCAGGCCCAGGCTTTGTTTAGTTCTCCAAATCTTCCTAAAAATTTTGCCACAGTAACTATCACATCAATCTTTGGACACATACATGAAGCAGTAAATATAGTTAAAAAATAACTAATTGCACAGTTTGGCGTAACTCGACGAGACGAATCTGTTGAGCCTAATTACTCTATAATTAAACACTATTTACCAAATAAAAATGAAAATGCTACTGTAACCCAAATCTAAAAACTTTTGGAACTAAACAAGGCCCCAGTTAAATTCGTCAGCCACCTCTACATGCCGACGAAGTTAAATAATTTCGTCGGGTTGTTGACAGCCAAAATTGGCACCAACCGGTCTGACCGAGCGGTCTGACCAGTCGAGGCACTGTGGCCTATCCAGTAGGGACCGACCGGTCTGACCGGTACAAGTGGAATCCGAGTTCAGCGCCATCCATTTTCGGGGCTAGTTGATTTGGCAGGTGAGTTGTTACACACTCCTTAGCGGATTTCGACTTCCATGACCACCGTCCTGCTGTCTTAATCGACCAACACCCTTTGTGGGTTCTAGGTTAGCGCGCAGTTCGGCACCGTAACCCGGCTTCCGGTTCATCCCGCATCGCCAGTTCTACTTACCAAAAATGGCCCACTTGGAGCTCCTGATTCCATGGCATGGCTCACCGAAGCAGCCGTGCTGTCCTACCTATTTAAAGAATGAGAATAGGTCGAGGGCGTTGCGCACCCGATGCCTCTAATCATTGGCTTTACCTGATAGAACTCGTAATGGGCTCCAGCTATCCTAAGGGAAACTTCGGAGGAAACCAGCTACTAGATGGTTCGATTAGTCTTTTGCCCCTATACCCAAGTCAGACGAACGATTTGCACGTCAGTATCGCTTCGAGCCTCCACCAGAGTTTCCTCTGGCTTCGCCCCGCTCAGGCATAGTTCACCATCTTTCGGGTCCCGACAGGCATGCTCCAACTCGAACCCTTCACAGAAGATTAGGGTCGGCCAGCGGTGCGGCCTGTGAGGGCCTCCCGCTCGTCAGCTTCCTTATGCTTCCCAGGTTTAAGAACCCGTCAACTCGCACGCATGTCAGACTCCTTGGTCCGTGTTTCAAGACGGGTCGGATGGGGATTCCGCAGGCTGTTGCAGCGTAGCGTCTCGAGGGACGCGCCTTGCGGCGCGCAAGAACTAGCCGTGCCGACGATGGCTTCCAGAGGCACCTAAGGCCCATGGGCTTAGGCCGCCGGCGCGGCCGACAATAGTCCACGCCCCGAGCCAATCGGCGGACCAGCAGAAGTCGTTCCCGGCAATTTCAAGCACTCTTTGACTCTCTTTTCAAAGTCCTTTTCATCTTTCCCTCGCGGTACTTGTTCGCTATCGGTCTCTCGCCTATATTTAGCCTTGGACGGAGTTTACCGCCCGATTTGGGCTGCATTCCCAAACAACACGACTCGTTGACGGCGCCTCGTGGTGAGACAGGGTCCGGGCCGGACGGGGCTCTCACCCTCCCAGGCGTCCCTTTCCAGGGAACTTGGGCCCAGTCCGTCTCTGAGGACGCCTCTCCATACTACAATTCGGGTAGTGAGGCTACCCGATTCTCAAGCTAAGCTGCTCCCGGTTCGCTCGCCGTTACTAGGGGAAAGGGTCCGGTGTCGCCACATGTCCCTAGAAGGAGCGCTTAGCGCTAGCAGCCAGAGGCCCAGACCCCGCTGGCGGGTCCGGGACCTCCACATGCCCATCCAGACCCCTGGATGCGCGGAGCCAGCTCCCCGCCAGGGGAGGTCCGGGGCCGCCACGTGTCCCGCATCGCGGGCGTGGGCGCGAGTCATCCACTAGAAGCTCGCCCACCTACTGCGTTAAATGCAAGTGGTTGAAGCGTGCCCTGGCGCCGCTGCACGCGGGGCAGCCTTTGTCAGACAACACTGTCGCTCGCCTGTTGCCGAGGTAAGCTCGAATGACCGCACAGCGGGTCACGAGTTACCGAGACACACAGTGAAGCCGCAGGCGCCGCGCGCGCGGCTGTCCACCGCATTAAATGGAGGCGACGGCACGGCACGCCCCATCATGTCGTCTACGCCGCAAGCTTCGTGGCCGGTTTGGTATGCGCGCCGCAGCCTACTCCGCTAGCAACAGGCGCCACGCCGACAAGACGGGACGAGCACGCCGGTCTGAAGATCTGCCCGGTCAGAGAATCCACGACGGCAGCACGAGGAATCCCGGATGAGATCTTCGTCGACCATAGCATCATAATGCTCTTTGTGTTATGTTATTTAATACATCCACACTGGACCTACCTGTCAGGGTCCCAACGGCTATGTACATGCCTCTTTTGGACTATAAAAGGGAGAGCACACGCTAAGATTAGGATATCTACTCCCTTCGGAAACTCTCTCGCTCGCTCCCCGGACAACGCTCATACAGAGACTTCCTTCCAACTCAAGCAATATAACACACAAGTGGACGTAGGGTATTATGCTCCGGCAGTGTGGCAGAACCGCTCAAAAAGAAGCGATTAAATGCGCTAATCTTAGTTGCATGGCAACTTCGATCCAACTCGCATAAAAATATCACGGTCCCTCGGGTGATATATTTGGAATTTTAAATTTATAACTAAACAAGGGGTAGGATGGAAAGCTTATTGCAGCAGCACAAATACAACAGGACTTCCTGTACTTGTTCAGTTCAGAGTTCAGAATTCAGACTGGATGGAAAGCTTATGCACTTTGGGCAGGGAAAAAATACCAGCTAGAAAGAAAAATTAGGCCTCGTTCGGTTACCGTTCCAGCCCAGGAACTGTTCAGGGCTAGGATTGGGTGGTCCGGCTGTTCAACTCAATCCTGGTCTGGTTTGGCTCTTGGCCCAGGAACCATTCCTTGCATCAAAAAATATGTTCAGTTGTTTAGGCAAGGATTCAAACCAACACATGAAACAAACTCAGTCATATACTAGTGTCTTTAACCTTTTAGCCTGTCCATGATTCCATTTTTTTTAAAAAAAGAACAAAAGCACCCAATTAAACTCTTTGATACTCCACTGAACAGAAAGCAAACGCAAGATTCTGTCAATGATGACCATCCACACATTAATCCACCATATGAAGAACAGCATGACACCGTGGCTGTTAGGCAGAAATTACAAGAGCTGTTTGTTTTAGGACAGCAGGAGGTCCAATCCTCCACTGACACTGTTGCTTCTGCTTCAAATAAATCAATGCCTCAAGAAGCACAGTTTGGTGCTGCTCTCCCAACAGACCCACCTGATTCCACCTCAAAAGATGATGCACCTATTTAAGACCTGACATCATTGGGAAAATGTCACGGAAATACTGAGGGTGCTTTAATACTCTTTGACTGCAGATCAAAATGCTAACCCATAACAAAGCAGCAGGCTCTGATCATCATCAAGTAAGTTAACAATAAGTAGCATCCAAACTTGAGCGCAATTGCCCTAGCTTTCATATATTGGTTTCTTTACCAATAACCGCTTGTCACACCCTGAAATTTTTGAATTTCAGGATGTGATTAAAATTAAAAATAACAATTTTCTCAAAATTTTAAAATTTTCTCAACATTTATTTTTCTTCACAGAGAATTTAGTGTAAAAGAAAATAAATATTGGTTGTTTTTCAAATTAAATGATGTTGTTCTTCTGGTGATGCATTCA
The DNA here is from genome assembly GCF_016808335.1 of Panicum virgatum. Taxonomy (NCBI): domain Eukaryota; kingdom Viridiplantae; phylum Streptophyta; class Magnoliopsida; order Poales; family Poaceae; genus Panicum; species Panicum virgatum. The sequence continues at coordinate 356,770 of NC_053151.1, forward strand.
TGTCACATGCATAGTGTTGTTGAGTGTGAAAACCTTTCCAAACGTGTTCTATCATCAAAAATTCTTCCCGGGAATTTTCCGGATTTTTCTGGATTCTTTTCCTATTTTCCCTAGAGCAAACTCTAATTTTTAGAGGCTCTTCCTAATCTTCTCTTGAGCTCCAAATATTTTATTTGAGTTCGTTAGGTCCCAATATATTTCTAGGATTTTTCCTAGAATTTTCGGGCCATTTGGAATATTTTTCGGACTTTAAATATGAATTCTAGATTTTTCTAGAATTATTTTAATTTCGAAAATAATTAATTCCGAAATTTTAAATGGGCTAAGTCTATCAAAAGTGCATAAATCCCTAATGGACCTCAAGGGCCCATTCATGTGTTCCCTAATGGGCTAAAGGCACGTAAAGCCCATTAGCATGGGAGGGAGGTTTAGTACCACATTGCTAGTTGATGTGGGATGGCGAGACTTTTCTCTCTATATATTAAACCAACCTCTCATGGCAACTCCACACAAAAATATAGACTACCCGTAGGGAGGCTCCTTGTTTGGGAATCCCTAAAATAATCTTTTCCCCAGAATCCCACCATCCTCCGCATCCGTGCATCTCCGGTGAAATCCGACGCCACCCCAGTGCTCAGCTCGTTGTCCTCTTCGTCGTGGTGTCTTCCTTCTCGTGAGTCGTCGCCATTTCGCCGTTGACCCCATGCCTTCTTCCTCGACTCCGACGATTTCCTTCTTCTCCGGTGAGCAACTTCCTCCGTCTTTTCTTCCCTCTCTCTCGCTCTGCTCCGCTCGGTCTTGTTCGCCGTCGCCGCCATCCGCCATGCGCCGCCGCGAGCTCCGCTCCGCCCGCTCTAGCTCTGCGCCGCCGCCAGCCCACCCCAATCCACTCCCGCCGTCTGATTTAGATCCAGCGGCCCAGATCTAATATGACCCGAGTCAACTAAACCAAATACCGTTCAACCGTGGTCATTTTTGCAAATAAACCCCTCCGTTTTTCCAAAATCAACCCTCCGTCCATCGCAGTTCAAAACTATTTCTGTTTTAGTCCAAATCTTTACGGAAAACACCCTGAGCTTTTCCAAAATAGAACCCACCATCCTTAGTGCGTTGTTTTGCAAGCTAGCCCCTGTATCTTAGGTTAAATCTCGTTTTAGTCCCTAGTTTCTTTAGAGCTAGCCCCTGAAAGTTTAAATCTATTGCAAACAAGTCCCTAGAATCTTGTTTTAGCCATATCTTTCACGTTTCAACTCCGTTTTCAGCGATTCTTGCGCTCACGTGATCCTTGTGACGTGTGCAATAGCTTTGTAATTTTTTATCCTCTGTGAGCACACTTTGTTGTGTCTTACAAATCTTTTCTGTTAGCTCTTAACTCAATAGTTAATCGCGACTAGATCCCTGAAGCATCGTTTATCCCATAGAATCGCCGTTTTAGTTCCGTTTTCCGCGTTTCTTGCGCTCTCATAACCTTAGCTGCGAGCTCTATCCTTTAGTATGTTCTTTTAAAGCCTTTCTTTTGTTCTGGTGTATTGTTATTAGATGTATCTTCCTGTTTGCTTTGTATGTTTGCCCGATGATTGTTTCGAGTAGAAGAATCGCTGTTCGAAGATTGAAGATCAAGAATTCCAAGTGAGCAAAAGCTGAAGAGCAGTAAGAGTAGCTTTTCATTGGAGAAAGGCAAGTGACCCTAACCACCTTTCTGTCTATGCTTATTTACAAGAGTATTATGATGATTTAATTGGAACATGGAGAACCACCCAAGAAAACCGTACAACCACAATACTATATGGCTCTGGTCTTGGCTGATTAATTAGAGACTCTAGCTTGTGACAATCTTACCGAAAGGGCAAGAGGGGATGCATCGACGGGGTATAGCTCGGTCCTCTTGGGGCAATTGGTATTGTTTAATGGTCCTTTGGCAAGGTACCACCTCATTAGGACAGTGTTATGACCGCTTTGGCTTGAAACCTTAGCGGATTGTCATGGGTTAGGGAATCTTTGTAAAGGCCTCGTAGTGTCCCTATGCAATCACACCTCGGAAGTGTGGTATTGTGCCTGATCAGCACATATGCGTGGTTGGGTTCAAAGTTCTTCGGAACTTTTTACGCGAATTGTGGTGAAAGTGTACAACCTCTGCAGAGTTAAAACTAACCGGTTAGCCGTGCTCACGGTCAAGAGCGGCTTGGACCCTCACATGATTAATAAACTTAAAGATGGATTTAAATCATATTCTGGTTATTTCTTGTGGCCTTGCTGAGTACCAACCATAAGTGTACTCACCCTTGCTTACTGCTGCTCAGAAGGAGAAAGTTGTGGTGAAGTCTTTTGAAGATGTTGCTGAGTTCTAGGCGTACGCTACCCCCAGTCGATTGCCTGTGAAGTTTGAAGCCTTCGTTTCCAGGATAAGCTGTATAACTCTGATAGTCTTTTATTTGTTTTAGTTCTCTTTTTCGTGATACTGTACTGATTATTCACTTATGATGTCTCTATATGTATGAAACTTGATCCTGGCATACATATAGTTATGCATTCGGTTTTGTTCTTAAAACCGGGTGTGACAGAAGTGGTATCAGAGCTGTATCGACTATAGGACGTAAGCCTAGATAGCAATGGTCCCTACCTAAGGTCTATTTTGTCACAAAAGCAATTCCTACTTTACCCTTGACCTCTTTGGTGAACATTCTCACTCCTTAACCACTTTCATTTATAAATCAGCCTTGATAACTCACCTTCCTCACCTGACTCTCTTTTCATTTGCACCTCATTATTTCGCAAATGTTAGACCCTCAATTCTGGACGGTCTAATTTCCCCTTCTGGATCACTCCTTGATTTTAATCCTTCTTGATGTATGATTATACAAATTCCATCCTTGAATTTCTTTTAATCTTTCTTGAGCCTATTTTCTTTGTTACAATGTGCTCAGTTTTCACATTGTGCCTCTTCTTTCCAAAATAATAATAATAATAACAATACCGCTCTGGAATCATCCCTTGATTTTTGATTCCAAGTTATCTTTCCTGATTCAAGAAAATTTGATGATCCATACCACGTATCCTAATACCCGTCCAAGTCATCTGAAGGTTTGAGCTGACAGTTCATCATGAGGAGTCAAGTCGTAGCGATTGGAAATTGTAACACTTACCCACATTCTTACTCAAGTTGGATGAAGGATTCAGAACTCCACTAAAGAATCGAGCCTGAGCGAGATTATGACACTCCCACTACAATCACGAAGGTGGAGTCAACGCTGGACAAGTTGAAGGAGACACGTGTCATCTATGACGAAACTGGAAGATATAATCAAGCTTAGGAGTACCCCTTCTAACTCTATTAACAACGTTTAGCATCGTTTTGACTATGTTGACTGGTGGAATTCAGTGTTTGCATGATGATGTTGTCTTTATGACCTTGTCTGTTTCGTTTCTTTGTAATGATTGTCGGTGTATTGTGGGTCTTCTACCTACAATAACATCGGTTGCCTAGATGGGTTCTTATGTACCTCCCACCTCATTGTTACCTTCTATCTTTCTACCTAATCATTTAGAGGATGTCAAGAAAGAAGTTCATGGCAACACTCGTCTACAATGATCAACAAATGAAAGAAACTAAAGACAAGAATGCTCTCTTTCCCTTTTTGTTACCCCCATGTCTTTCCCCCCTCTACCTTGATTTATTTAAGTTGCGACCACCAAGAGTTGGTGAAAAGGAGGATGATGATCAACCCAAGAACCGAAGCTCCAATAGCCATACACTCGGTCAGACATCATCAGTTGATCCCCTTGCCAAGACGGATGATCAGGATATCTCTGCCAAATGAGAATGTCGTCAGTCTCCAATTCTCATGCCACCACGAGTCGCCAAGATACTAAACCAAGAAAATCATGTTTCTACAACGCAGTGGCTGCCTGAGGATGTATGAAAAGATATGAACTGTATGGTTGGCTTATCTTCGTCACTTTACTTGAAGGTTATGAGATGTGTTTGTGGACTTGAGAAGTGATACCATATACTCAAGCCAGAAAGAAGCAATCAAGCTCTATTCAAATCACTTTATCAAGGTGCGAAGGAACCTCTTCGACAGATGGGTCAACGAAGTCGAGAAAAGAATGGGTAGTTACAAATGGAATTAGACTGAGTATCCATAAAGTGATTTGTGATTTACCATGAATCCAGGATTATGTTTGAGGAGACATTGTAAGAATGAATGACCAGGAAGACAGTTAATGTGTGTTGGATGCTACCCACCTAAACCTTTGTCTCTTGCTAGCTTTGTGAATCTCGGGACGAGATTCCTTTTAAGGGGGGTAGTTCTGTCACACCCTGAAATTTTTGAATTTCAGGATGTGATTAAAATTAAAAATAACAATTTTCTCAAAATTTTAAAATTTTCTCAACATTTATTTTTCTTCACAGAGAATTTAGTGTAAAAGAAAATAAATATTGGTTGTTTTTCAAATTAAATGATGTTGTTCTTCTGGTGATGCATTCATGTCACATGCATAGTGTTGTTGAGTGTGAAAACCTTTCCAAACGTGTTCTATCATCAAAAATTCTTCCCGGGAATTTTCCGGATTTTTCTGGATTCTTTTCCTATTTTCCCTAGAGCAAACTCTAATTTTTAGAGGCTCTTCCTAATCTTCTCTTGAGCTCCAAATATTTTATTTGAGTTCGTTAGGTCCCAATATATTTCTAGGATTTTTCCTAGAATTTTCGGGCCATTTGGAATATTTTTCGGACTTTAAATATGAATTCTAGATTTTTCTAGAATTATTTTAATTTCGAAAATAATTAATTCCGAAATTTTAAATGGGATAAGTCTATCAAAAGTGCATAAATCCCTAATGGACCTCAAGGGCCCATTCATGTGTTCCCTAATGGGCTAAAGGCACGTAAAGCCCATTAGCATGGGAGGGAGGTTTAGTACCACATTGCTAGTTGATGTGGGATGGCGAGATTTTTCTCTCTATATATTAAACCAACCTCTCATGGCAACTCCACACAAAAATATAGACTACCCGTAGGGAGGCTCCTTGTTTGGGAATCCCTAAAATAATCTTTTCCCCAGAATCCCACCATCCTCCGCATCCGTGCATCTCCGGTGAAATCCGACGCGACCCCAGTGCTCAGCTCGTTGTCCTCTTCGTCGTGGTGTCTTCCTTCTCGTGAGTCGTCGCCATTTCGCCGTTGACCCCATGCCTTCTTCCTCGACTCCGACGATTTCCTTCTTCTCCGGTGAGCAACTTCCTCCGTCTTTTCTTCCCTCTCTCTCGCTCTGCTCCGCTCGGTCTTGTTCGCCGTCGCCGCCATCCGCCATGCGCCGCCGCGAGCTCCGCTCCGCCCGCTCTAGCTCTGCGCCGCCGCCAGCCCACCCCAATCCACTCCCGCCGTCTGATTTAGATCCAGCGGCCCAGATCTAATATGACCCGAGTCAACTAAACCAAATACCGTTCAACCGTGGTCATTTTTGCAAATAAACCCCTCCGTTTTTCCAAAATCAACCCTCCGTCCATCGCAGTTCAAAACTATTTCTGTTTTAGTCCAAATCTTTACGGAAAACACCCTGAGCTTTTCCAAAATAGAACCCACCATCCTTAGTGCGTTGTTTTGCAAGCTAGCCCCTGTATCTTAGGTTAAATCTCGTTTTAGTCCCTAGTTTCTTTAGAGCTAGCCCCTGAAAGTTTAAATCTATTGCAAACAAGTCCCTAGAATCTTGTTTTAGCCATATCTTTCACGTTTCAACTCCGTTTTCAGCGATTCTTGCGCTCACGTGATCCTTGTGACGTGTGCAATAGCTTTGTAATTTTTTTATCCTCTGTGAGCACACTTTGTTGTGTCTTACAAATCTTTTCTGTTAGCTCTTAACTCAATAGTTAATCGCGACTAGATCCCTGAAGCATCGTTTATCCCATAGAATCGCCGTTTTAGTTCCGTTTTCCGCGTTTCTTGCGCTCTCATAACCTTAGCTGCGAGCTCTATCCTTTAGTATGTTCTTTTAAAGCCTTTCTTTTGTTCTGGTGTATTGTTCTTAGATGTATCTTCCTGTTTGCTTTGTATGTTTGCCCGATGATTGTTTCGAGTAGAAGAATCGCTGTTCGAAGATTGAAGATCAAGAATTCCAAGTGAGCAAAAGCTGAAGAGCAGTAAGAGTAGCTTTTCGTTGGAGAAAGGCAAGTGACCCTAACCACCTTTCTGTCTATGCTTATTTACAAGAGTATTATGATGATTTAATTGGAACATGGAGAACCACCCAAGAAAACCGTACAACCACAATACTATATGGCTCTGGTCTTGGCTGATTAATTAGAGACTCTAGCTTGTGACAATCTTACCGAAAGGGCAAGAGGGGATGGGGCAAGAGGGGATGCATCGACGGGGTATAGCTCGGTCCTCTTGGGGCAATTGGTATTGTTTAATGGTCCTTTGGCAAGGTACCACCTCATTAGGACAGTGTTATGACCGCTTTGGCTTGAAACCTTAGCGGATTGTCATGGGTTAGGGAATCTTTGTAAAGGCCTCGTAGCGTCCCTATGCAATCACACCTCGGAAGTGTGGTATTGTGCCTGATCAGCACATATGCGTGGTTGGGTTCAAAGTTCTTCGGAACTTTTTACGCGAATTGTGGTGAAAGTGTACAACCTCTGCAGAGTTAAAACTAACCGGTTAGCCGTGCTCACGGTCAAGAGCGGCTTGGACCCTCACATGATTAATAAACTTAAAGATGGATTTAAATCATATTCTGGTTATTTCTTGTGGCCTTGCTGAGTACCAACCATAAGTGTACTCACCCTTGCTTACTGCTGCTCAGAAGGAGAAAGTTGTGGTGAAGTCTTTTGAAGATGTTGCTGAGTTCTAGGCGTACGCTACCCCCAGTCGATTGCCTGTGAAGTTTGAAGCCTTCGTTTCCAGGATAAGCTGTATAACTCTGATAGTCTTTTATTTGTTTTAGTTCTCTTTTTCGTGATACTGTACTGATTATTCACTTATGATGTCTCTATATGTATGAAACTTGATCCTGGCATACATATAGTTATGCATTCGGTTTTGTTCTTAAAACCGGGTGTGACACCGCTACATCTGTATCCTAACCCGTAGCAGTTGCAGGTGATTCATAAGCCATGCTGAAACCAAATTGCATTTGTAACGAAACTAACAATTGTGGATAAGTCCATGAAACAAAACTAAAAGTTGCACAAACATTCCTGCAAAACAGAAAAAAAAAGAGAGTAGGAAATGGAAACATCCAACATTGAAAAGAGAGACCCGGAAGTCTAATCTGAAAGGCCCATGCAACAAAATAGTCAAAAATAGTACTCCTTACGTCCTATGAAAAATGCAATTCTAAGATTCAAAAAAAAATACTACAGAGTGCAATCCTAGCAATAACTACCTGCCTTTTTTCTTTCAAATATATATTTTAGGAATTAATTTAACCAACTCTGGAAATTGAATACCTTCTATGCCTAAATCAATGGGATTAAAAGAACTACTTGGTACTATGGTCATTTGCCAATAACACTAATCTATCTGGAAAATTTTAGCATTGCACCCTTCATGGGACAAAGGGAGTAACTCCTATTGCGTATCAAATAGTCTCAGCACCTGTCTACCTTGGGATCAATCATCAGAGACCGAAAATCATCTGTATGCATTGTATTTGATAAATAGAAATAATCTAACTAACAAACACATATTCAAACTGAGCAGCATACGTGTGCTGAACAGCCTACCACCATAGCCCACTACATGAAGAGTCTTGTACTACGGGCATCAAACATGGTTCTTCCAAGATGTCAGCCTGCAATCACCACATATGAACAAAAGCCAGACGCTGCAAAGGCGCCTAGTGGTGGCCTATGCCTCAGAGGCCTACACTACAACCTTCTTCCAAAATGACTACCAACAGGTCGGTCAGTACAGCCTTAGCAACCACAACTGCTATGCTTTCCACCTTCCCTGTCAGAAGCAAACAGGTCAGTCACCTGCCGTTGCCAGAGACTTTCAGGCGACCCCTCCGCCTTTTAGGCTTCTCATCAGCGGCATCGTAGTTGGACTTGTCTTCACTCTTTGTCTCACCTCTTGGGCGACTACGCTTCCTTTTAGGCTTCTTCTCACCAGCAGAGTCATTGTTGGACTTGTCTTCACTCTTTGTATCACTTCTTGAGCGACCGTGCTTACTTTTAGGCTTCTTCTGACCAGCAGCGTCGTTGGACTTGTCTTCACTCTTCAGCTTACCCCTTTGGCGACCACCCCCACTTTTAGGCTTCTTCTCATCAGCAGATTCAATGGCGGACGGACCAGCCTCATTCATCGATCTGATCAATCACAGAACCATAGTGATAAAAAATTTCCCTAAAAACTAATCAGTTTCCGTTGCAGCTTCAGACATTCTATGGTGAAATATTACGAGTGGGTTACCGCAGCTACTGCTTACCCGTCAGAGGGAGGATCCAAGAAATTTATAACTTGGTTCTGAGCATAAAGAGCAATCTTCTTAATCTGAAGGCATCAGGTTTGACTCGTGGTTAGTTGTCATATTAAGTAGTAAAATATCATATGCAGGGCATTGAAACATATGGTAACCAACCTCCAATTTGTCTTCTTTAGCCTTGTGATGAGATGGAAGTCGTCTGAACTCTCCAGTTAGTTTAATACACTCGTCAACATTTTCAGGGGAGACGAAGTCCATTGCAACCTTGATGCAAGACTGTGCCAATAGAAATGGATTAAGTTTTTAAGCAATGGGATAACTGTGGCTACATTCAAATAAAATGAAAAAAAGGGCTGGTTAAGTTCCCTTACCTTCAAGTTTCGGACTTGGTGAGGACATCCAGCAGGAATGAAAACTGCTTCACCAAGCTTCTGCTCAAATGTCCAGGGTTCCACACCTATATAACAAGCATGCCATGACATAAGGGAAACAAGGCTACAGCTCGAAAGGCTACATTTCTGAGGTGTGAATAGTTCCCTAACCATATTCTTCCTTTAGCTTTCTCTAATGTTCCTCAGTTAAGTAAAAAGTTTGATCATGAATTGGGTGAATAACCTGCATCTTAACATAACTATTGGTCAGCATAGGAAAAACAGGGGAAATAAACTCCCCACGAGTGCAAGGAAAACAATACCTGCTTCACAGGATTGCAATGGAGGTTCCGGAATTCCAAGGTGTGTTTCTTAAGATAATCTTGTAGCTTGTCAGCATCCTCTCTTCGGAAAATATCCCACAAGGCACCACCAGTTCTCTCATGCTCTCCACTCTCCGGATTATCCGAAATACAATGAGCTCCATTATGCATCATAGCCGAACTACCATTGCCAATGTAATTGGAACACTGGGCTGCCTTGCTTTGTACCTTAGATTCATGAGATGGATGTTTATCCCTAACATCACCTTCACTATCAATAGGTGTTACAGCGTTGGTGTCCAGACCTGCACAGTGAAAACAAGAATGTTGTATTAAGTTAAAAAGTAAGGACAACTGAAAGTAAACATGTACAACTCACCATCAGAAATATCTTTACAGATACTATCATTACATGAGGTCTTTGATGTTTCATCCATAGTAACATTCCTGGAATTAGTAGAAGTTTGTGATAGGTTGTGTTCAATGCTGGATTCTGAAACACCGTAAAATTCCTGAAGATCTTGTTCTTTCATTTTCTTTCTGGTCTCCTCTATCTCCTTAAGTGGATAAGTCTCATAAGGTACTTCTGCTGTGTGTGTTAAAATATTTACCTGATCAAAGGAAGACACCTGTCGCAATTAATTACTGCCATGATAAACTAGTGAAACCCAAGCAACTGACAAATAAGAAGAAATAAAGAACTATCACTTGTTACCAGCTGGGTGTATAGCCAAAGCTTGAAAACGCTAGGTCAGAGAAAGCGATGTAAAGAAAGTGATATGCATGTTATCCAGTACAAGATATAGCATTGCATAAGTCAATTTTATTCTACATTGAAGGTACAGAACAACCACAAATGTTACAATATGAGAAAAAGGATAACCATTAACAAAGCATACCGTGTCAGACATGTCACAGTGAAGCTTGGTCACAGAATCACCCCTACCTAACTCTTGGTTAAATCCATAAGCGATGTAAGTTTTGGGTCCAAGATCTGGCTTCAGGGCACCAGTAGGAAGCTTGACTGCAAGATTTAGTGGACCATATCGAGGATCAGTGTACTCAGGAAATGGCAATGCACTGATCAACTCAGCACCATGGCGAGGCAATCTCTGATCAAATGAACTCGATGGCGGCCAGTCCTTTAGCTTAAGCATCTCAGGCCAATGTGGCCTGTGATGAGTTCTGCCTTGCGTATATCCCACAAAAAACATGTGTATATTAATTTCCACCTGCAACATAAGATTTGTGCCAAGTGCTTCAAATTTTACTCTTAAATGTAAACAACAGAGGATGGTCTATCTGCAAGCATACAAATAGCACCAATCTATACAGACAATGCCATTCCTTGAAATTTGAAAGTTAAATAGAAACGTGTATTGTTTCTTGACATAATAATCAGAAATCTTCTATCCATGTTGTATTGTACCACCACAATTAAAATCAACGTGGGGGGCCAGGAGGGGAGATGAACACCCTCCTAAAGGCCTAAACAAACCTAAGAAGGGAAACAAAAAGGAAAACAGCATATCCAATGGAGTAGTTGAAATAAAAACTGACATAAATATATCAAACAAAGTGTTCACTAAAACGCAACCAGAAACCAGGGGAAATAGAGTTCCTAACCTCATTTCAATCAAGGCAATCTATTGCCCTGACAGTGAAGTGCTCATCTTCTACTTTGACATTGGTCTTTTTTTCTCGCAGTGCACGCCACATAACTAATGGCTCCCAACTAAGGCCAGAGGTCAACTGAAGGGTGTCAGAAACAATAACAGGTTCACCCCTTGCCCAATGCACCTGAAAGTGCTCCAAGTCATCCTCCTTGATACCAGTGGCACCTGGACAATAGAGGTGGTTATCAGTCAAGCCTTTCCTATTTGCAGCCTCTCGCACATCCTGAGCTCTTATGTTTCCTAAATGATCATAGCAAGGGCACTGACCACTGCTTCTGGCTACTGCTTTTGCAAATATTTCACTCCTAACAATTCTGTCAGCCTTTTCTTCTAGCTCAGAAAGCATTTTCTCTGGAAGCAAGCATTTGAGGTCCAAAAGCGAACCACCACAACCTCCTAGCTCATTTGGTGGGCAAGTTATGCTACCATCACTCTTTGCTTTCCACATTAGCAGAGGGTTATTTGGGTCCTCTAGCAGCTATGCCATTGCAAGGCTCAGCATTTGGGGAATGCCTACTCAAGGAGACCATTTCATTTCCATCATTTGACTTAGGAGTAGTTCCGAAAATATAATCCCTGCTTCTCTTTTCAGGCTCGATGCTCTGTACCTCTTCTCCTCCAGGAACCTCTCCTTTGCGCATCTCCCAGCAGCATGCAAGGCACAAATCATAAAAACAGCATTTGCAGCTTCTATGAAAATCAACTATAGAAGTTCTACAATTATTGCTGCATTAGAAGAATAAGACGCTTCAGATTATTGTTGCTAATAATATTTTCTTTTTTGCAAAATGACAAAGGAAATGGGTAAACCGAACCAGTAAACACGCTCATCTAGATTACATTTAGCTTGTTCCAACTGCACTTTGTCCACTGAAACACCTGCAAAATAAAACGAATTAGCATGTACATCAACCTCAGTTCCAGATTGTGTCATGTAACACCAGAATACAATACCTTTTATTTTAGCCTCAAATTCTTTTTCCTCCATCTGCTCCTGTCGCAGTTTTCTCAGCCAGGGAAGCAACAAGCGCAAAACATGACAAGCATAACAGATTTGATTTTCTTCAGAAATTTTCTTTTTTGGAGGCTGCACATGAGGAATGAGAAATCACTAAGGAAGACTAGAAAGGAAGATTTGCAACATAAAATAATGTAATAAGTGAAGGTCATATGTAAAGGCAAAAAATGGGCTTGGGATGCTAGGTGCATACCTCAACTCCTCGCATTCGTAGGCATCCCTTGCAATTACAGTTCTTGCGGCAATATGGGCATTTTGCATTAAACTCATCTTCTGACATATCAGGGTACCTATTTTAGTATTTACCAAAGGCAGATTAGAATTGTATATTACACAAGATCAGATAACATAACCACACATCTATAGTCATGGAATGAAAATTTTGGTAGGAAAAGGCATCCTTTTTGTGTAGCACAGGAGAAAAATGCAGTTGTATAAAGCACAAAAACTTAGTGGATGCAAATAGAAACAACTTGAGCTTCTCGGAAGTCAGAACTGATGAGCTGTTCCCTCTTGATCTGCACACAGAGAGAGACCATTTTTTGGAAAAAGAAACAACTTATTGTCAGACATCAGCATACACATTGAAAAAAGGTTAGCACACAGTTCATGAGGTGTGGGCGTAGATTATTTAAATAAACATAGAAATGATTTGAATCTAAACATAGAAGACTATGTAGGTCCTTCTGCAGGAATGCACTAAGATTTTAACGCTGCTTCTTAGCGCCATGAAAAGGAGCTGAAGAAGAAATAGGCTTAGTATCCTGAGCTAAGTCACTTTCTTGAAAGAAAAGTGTGATTCAATATTTCATAAAATGAAATGCACTTGAACTATCACCATTAGATATGCAAAAAGTGCTAGCTCCCATTACTTTTTAGCAAGAAATGTGTGTACTAAGCAGTAGCTAACTTGGTTTAACAGGTCCAAAACTGTATTCACAAATCACAGAAGTCAGTATCACATTTTCGCACCATTGAGAAGTTCTAATATGTGGTGAGAAAATACATTTAATTTCTGGAGCATTTGTGTTGCCTTCTCTGTGAGCATCTTCTTTGTCTTGTGTGTCAGATGAGGTAATTGCAAACTCAGATAAAATGGATTGCTAAAAAAATTCTACATCTGGTAGGCTATTCAGAGGACGGAGTAAAGAAGAGAGAAACTAACCTAACACTGCCAACACGCCGTCACCTCAGTTCTCTTGCCTGCCCTCCACGCCCCTGTTATAGCACCAGGACCTACCAGCAGCAGCAATGAGATCACGAGAATATGCAGTCAGAGTCCCCATAAGGGTTTCGCGGCTCCTCAGAAAAGGAAGGAGAGGCAAATGAGGTTAGGTTGAGCACAAGCGCGACAGGCATAAATAGACATTATTTATCATAGACATATTTTGAATAAACAAACAAATGAGGTCACCTGCATGGCCCTAACCTATATTGGACTAAATTACAAATGACTTCACCTTCAAGTACTTGAAATTCACCGTTTTGCAAAGGCGGGGGGTGGTAGTGACCTAAATAGGTAGCCCACTGTATACCAAATGGAACTTGAATACATTTTACCGGTTGGTCCAAGGACCAACATGGCTTCAGTTACAAGGAAGTACAGTTGTGCAAGCCAATGAGAACGGAAGCGGAAGAGAAGATGTTTACCTGAAATACTAATAACATCCATACTTGTCATCCCCAAGTACTTTCAATGCATTTCAATGATGTGGTAGAGAATTCAAACTTAAACATAATATGTCTAAGGACATACAGATTTGCATAGAGGCATAAATAGACATTGTATTATGGACAAGAACATTTAAAAACAGCACACATTATAATCTTGGATGATTGTAGTAGTACGTTTAGATTTTAGCCCAGGGCTTAGGTGAAATCCGGGTCCACCATTCATGCCCGTGAAAGAAGCACAAGGTCTTCATTACAGGGTTGATGAGATGTTTTTGAACTCGTTTAAACAAGACACAAATGTCTTTTGATGTTTTAGCAGAGATTCACGCTCATTCTGGATTGCGTCAACAGCACCAGGAGCCACGAACATGTTCATGAACTTGTCATCTTTAACAGCAAACAGCTCGAAGCCAAGCGCTAAGAACAACCTTTCATGGCTGCATTGCATCATTAGAACAACTATATTAGAAACTCCATAGGTATTACACAAGGCCGTTTAATTCTAGTCATCCTATCCTCCACAATTTAACATGCAGCAGCAACTATGATGAAAATAGACTGACAGTCCATATTTACTACCGACCAACCATTCACTACTTACCAAAGCTAATGGTGACTCGGATGGTTATACTTTTTCTTTAGACAAAGACATTTAGCTAATGGTGACTTAGGTGGTATATTTTTTCTTTAGACTAAGACATTTAGCTAATGGTGACGCGGGTGGTTATATTTTTTCTTTAGATGAAGACCGTTGTACTAGAACCCAACTAATTTACTAGCTAAGAATCGAATGTGCTACAGTTTCACTTTGAATATCTAGCTTGTGAAAGTGCCTGATGTTTATGTGATCAGTTAGGATTAGCTTGATGGATATGTGCTTAACTTGATAGAAACATTAACAACTTGACAGCTGGTGACTAATCAGTTTGGTTGATATACATCAATAACAGAAGGAATTCAATTCCAGAAGTTAGATTCAACTATTGAACTGAACATGTATGAATAAGAAAAGCTATATGTTGGACATACCACGGTGTTAGGAACCCAGAATTCAATTCACAGGGAACACTCCTTTCGATCAGGACTTCTCGCATTTTAGCAAAATATTGAGCATATATTGAGCATATGCTAGAGTACGATGACCCAGACTTTGAGACCAAATCATCAGCACCAGGGATGTCATTGCTGTGATGGTTGCTGTTAGTGTTAGCATATGCAGGCATAGTCGCGTGCTTTTTCTTTGCCCCACCATCAATCATGTTTCCATTGCCTTTCTTCTTACCACCAATCGAATCACCTGGCAGCTCCAGCACAGATCCACTGTCTGACAGGTCCAAAAATGTGACCCCAGGGAAGTGGTAGTAGGGACTCGTAACTGAATCAAGGTGATGTCGCACTGTTTGCTTGCATTGCTTGGACAAATCCTCCACAAACTTATAATATGAGCGCCGGACAGCAGCAAGGAAGCCAACATATCCATCCATATCTTCAGCATTTTGATTATCTACTAGGAAAAAAAAGAGGAAGAAGCATGTAATCCTGCACTCCAATGACTCCCAAAAGCACGCAAAAGATAGGCGAATTCTATGGAAACGGTGAAAATAATAAGAGGTGTTGCAGATTGTGTACAAGGTATGGCATAAAACGAGAAAAAAATTGCTTATGTACATTAAAGGCTAACATTGAAGACATTAAGACACTCCATGCATATATAAAATAGCTCTACAATATAAACCAGTAATAGTAAAAGTGTTCCATGGAAACATGTGTAAAAAAACTACTGCTAGTTATTTCTGGCGCATGATCACACAAAGGACTTTAGTTTTTTACAGTGCTAAAGATGGCTACAATCAATTTCAGTAAGATGGTACCCTTGTTAACATAAGAAGCAAGATAGACCCCCAGTATATCAAAATGAAAATCTTACATCTTGAATCATGATTGCGGCTACACTCCATTGCAAGTTCAAATAGACTTTGTAGGATAAAGGCAAGCCTATCACATGCAGTATCAATAAGAGGAGCAAGAAATGATCGTGCGGCTGCACGTGCTATGTCAGCTGCTGCCATAGTCAATCCACTGCACCTGCCTTTCTCAGCACGAGCAACTGGTATGTTTGCAACCTGATGACATCAATACACATTTTCAGCTAATATTTCTTAAAATCTTTTACCTATATAATCTTCATCTAATAATCTGAATGTACCTTCTCCCTTGACAATGGAGGGCACTTCATTGAG
>NC_053151.1:377500-417500 GCF_016808335.1 Panicum virgatum
CGAGACACTGCACCGAGAACAACTTATGTCGCCCACCACATGCAGGTGCTCGACACGATACGCCGGCAGCCCCAACTTCAGCCCACCGTACCCCAAGGCATGGGGAGCCAAACACCACGTCCGTGCCCAATGATGGTGTTATCGCCATAAATTAATAAAGCAGAAGATTGAGGAAGGCTTGTAAATCGGCTCTTGCGTGAGCATATGGGCCACATTGGCCGTGTATCCTTAGATTTAGTTTAAGGTTAGAGATAGAGTCCAATCGGGACAAGATTAGTTTAGATTGTTTCCCAAGTCTCCGGACTATAAAATGTATCCTTTGTTATTCGTAAGGAGAGCGTCATCACGACTCGCAAACAACAACTCTCGGCGCATCGCCACCCCTAATCCTAGGGTTTTCATCCAAGTAAGTGCCATGCTGCCCTGATCGCTTCTTGCGATCAGGGTGGTGTAGTTCTTGCTTTTACCTTGGTATTACTCGTATTGAAGCGTTTTTTATGGCGAGTAATGCTAGTTCTTATCGCATAGAATTAGTCGCACAAAGGCAACACCCTGCTTCTTTTAAGTTTAATAGATCTGATCTGTTATGGTTTGCTCTTATCTTAAGAGTTTGCGTAATATCTGCTAGGTTAGGCCTTGCAAACGGATTGGATGATCCGGTGGCGTAGTAGATGCTTTATCTTAGCCTTGATAGGGATTGTTCCGGGAATCGGCTCTTGCTAGTTCTTAGGCCTCTGTTCGGGTTGTGGTTTAGTTATCTGTTACGTTTATTAGGCCTAGTCACGTGTAGGATGTTCCGATCTAGCAGTGAAGCTTTTACCATCGTGGATTAGATTAGTTAGATTTAATTGAAACAGCTTTACAGTTATTTGCTTATTTCATTGAAATCTGGATGGTTACAGATCCAATCTGACACCGGGACTCGATCGGCTCTTTAAAGCCGATGCAAGAGTCGTCCCGGGGAGCCGACCACGGCTCGGACTTACGTTTACACGTGTCTTTGTATGCAGGAAACTGTTTGGAGCACGTCTGCACCCTCCTGATCGGGTATAGGTCAGGTGGCACGCCCGGTTTTCCACAAAACCTCCGGGCGCGTAATGGAATTGCGGACCGTCGACGAGGGAGCAGTGTCTGCCAGCGCCCCAGCAACCTCCCGGCTATTCGTGTTGCCCGTCGCTGCTCGCTGGTGGGTTTCGGCTGACAACACATTCTGGCACGCCTGGTGGGACCACTCTTCTCGGCAACAACGTCCACTGCAACAATGACCGGAGCTCAAGATCAAGAACCTGCTCCCAAGCCAGTCACATATGAAGAACTTCCTCCTGAACACAAGAAGAAGTATGATGAGATCAAAGCTCTGCTGGAAGCCGATCTCATCGGCTCTTTTGAGAAGACTCGCAACCATGGCATCAGGTGGAAGGGGTTCTCACCAGAAGGCGCTCTTGACAATGTAGATCTGTCTGTACCATCTGAAGAGCGTACCAGAGCCCTGCGTCAGGAGATGAACTACATGGTGGCCCATTCGCTTCATCGGCATTCTCAGAGCCTGATGAACGAGCTTGAGCGCATGGCGCACCGCGTCATCCAGGAGATAATCAAGAACCAGTACTCTCCATCGGGGCCAACCTTGGGGAGTCATACAGAGGAAGCTGCACTGCATTCTAGGCCGCAACTGCCATTCTGATTTGCAGCTCCCAGACCACAGAGCTCGCCGATCTATGTTGTCCACAAGATCGGCGGTGATCCTGGAGAAGGCCAGTTCCTCACCGAGCCACCCAAAGAGATCCCGCACGGTTACACGTGCGCCTACATCCCTGACAGCGTCAGTCCAGCACGCTCGGTGCAGATGGCGAACCCAGGAGCTTCTGGAGTAGACGCAGAGAAACAAGCGTGGCTGGCAAAGTACGCTACTGGGCCGAGTGCTGAGCCATCGGCCCCAGGAGTTCTTAGTGTGGAGCAGGTCAGTGCAATACTGAGAGACCAGTTCGGCATCCTGCCCAAGAGGAAAGCAATCGGCTATTCCAAGCCGTATCCAAGCGACTATGACTTGATCCCACTGCCACCTAACTATCGGCTTCCTGAGTTCACCAAGTTCAACGGGTCAGAGGGAGCCAGCTCCATCGAGCATGTGAGCCGATACTTAATGTAGCTTGGGATGATTTCAGTGTCGGATCCGTTAAGGGTCCGGTTCTTCGGCCAATCCCTGACAGGCCCAGCTTTCGGATGGTATGCATCACTGGCTCCGGATTCAATTCGGACTTGGAGGCAGCTTGAAGATCAATTCCATACCCAGTACCATTCGGAGGCTGCTGAAGCCGGAATTGCCGACCTCGCCCAGGTCAGGCAAAAGCGAGGAGAGACCGTGTCAGAGTACATACAGCGCTTCAGAGAAGTCAAGAACCGATGCTACTCGTCGCGCATCACAGAGAAGGAGGCAGTCGATCTGGCTGTCCTGGGACTTGCTAAGCCGATTAAGGATGCGGCTTTTCAGTTGGAGTTCACGTCTCTGGCGCACCTGGTGCAGAAGCTTACAGCATACGAGCATTACCATCCTGAGTTGTACCAGGACAAGTTCAAGCGCCACGTAAACATGGCACAAGCTGAAGAATCTGACGACTCTGGCGAGGAGCAAGAAGTAGCCGTGGCAGAGTGGACTCGGGGGGGGGCAAACCCTGTCCCGTGCAAGTGGGTCAAACAGCAGGGACTTGTGAAGGACTTCGACTTCGACGTGACCAAGGTGGAGCAGATATTTGATCTACTCCTCAAAGAAAAACAGCTGAAGCTCCCAGAGAATCACAAGTTGCCAATGGCCCAAGAGCTGCAGGGAAGACTATACTGCAAATGGCACCACTCGTTCACTCATTCCACGGGTGAGTGCAAGGAGCTACGTCGACAGATACAATCGGCTATCAAGCAAGGCCGATTAATCCTGGCTCAACACACGATGAAGGTTGACACCAAGCCCTTCCTGCAGGCTAACGTGGTGGAGCTGTCAGCTTTCGGATCCAAGGGCCAGGACTTGGCATTCCAGATCAACATGGTAGGATCCATGCGCCGCCATGATAGGCAGGGGAGAGAGGCCGCTTCTGGTAAACGGCCGCAAGATGAACGTGAGCTGGAACAGCGGCACGTGGCTGAAGAGCAGGTGCGCCACATCCGCAACCAGCTTCCAGCTTCTAATCGGCTTCTGGAAGAATACCAGTACCAATACCAGCTACGCCGCCGATATGAATCGGAAGAAGATGAGTACGAGCACCGCTCAGGAAGGACATTGGGGAGGCACCAGGCTATACGCTACCACTGGCATTGCCCGTTCTTCAGGTACTGTTGGAATTCCGGCATGAGCCGATTACCTACTATAGATGATTGCTTGGAGTGCTGGCCTCGAGGACACCAGCAGGACAAGACATCAGTGTTCCGGCGCTTAGGTCCCGGAACACATCATGATGACCGTATGAAGAGGCCAACCAAGGGCGATTCCGAGCAAGAAGAAGAAGAAGACAGGTACCATCGCCCACGGTGGTGTCCTGATGGGCTCAATCGCTCGCAGAAGCGCAGAGTACAGCACTTGCGCAATCTGGAAGAGGCTGAAGCAAAGTATCTTGACGTGCCGAGGAAAGCGCGTCCGGATCTCGCGGAGCAGGTCAGGCGACCGAGAAGGGAGGAAAAGCGCCCTCCAAGAAAAGAGTGGCGCCCCAGGCAGAAAAAAGCCGATGAGAAGCCATCGGCTGACGTAAACATGGTGTTCGTGCTCCCGTCGGAGTTTCGAGCACCCCAACCGGAAGAATCGGCCGTCGCACAGTTGGATCTGGGCCCACGGCCGGTCATCTTCGAGAAGCCCAAGGAGAAAAGCTACAAGCACTTGAAGGGATTGTATCTCAAGGGTTTCATCAATGGCAAGCCTGTGAACAGGATGTTGGTCGACACTGGTGCTGCAGTCAACCTGATGCCATACTCTGTGCTGCGCCGATTGGGTCATTCTTCTGCCGATCTGATCAAGACCAATGTGATGCTTAATGACTTCAATGGACAGCCATCAGAGGCAATGGGGGTTCTTAACTTGGAACTGACAGTGGGCCGCAAGACTGTACCAACATTGTTCTTCATCGTTAACAGCAAGAGTACATACACAGTGCTGCTTGGAAGGGACATGATTCATGCTAACAGTTGTATTCCCTCCACAATGCATCAGTACCTCGTCCAATGGGATGGCGATGAAGTCGAGGTGGTCCAGGTAGATGATTCCAGTGAGGTTTCCCTCGCAGATATGAACGCCTGGGATGCGGAAGGACAAGAGCCGATCTCAGGGATCGCCCTGGAAGACTGTGATCAGATCGAGGCGACAAAAAACGGACTGAGGCTGGTCTTATCCACTGGCCTCACAGAATAGATGCATCCTGGCATGCTGATAGGGAGGCCGGTCCCAGCGACCGGCCCCAAAAAATAGAAAAATTCTGTTTGTGGTCGGAATTGTTACATCATGTACACATGATGGCCTGCTCTGGCAGTTGGCCACTCGTTGACTATTTGGCTCTAAGTGATAATAGAAGTATAGAAGCGGCCAGCCCGTGCGGTTGGCCAAATAATTTTTCTTGTCATCTCCCTGTGTTTGCCGCTGATCTTGTAGACAACGAAGACTCGCCTGCGTTCGCAGCTGGTTTTTCAGACGACGGTTAAGTGCGCTAACCATTACCGAAACAGTAACTAGGGTTAAGACGCACTTAAAACGGAGTAATCCGGCAGTGCTGTCGGGTAAAATCCCGATTAAACCACTTGAACAGGATCGACAAAGCAGTCCAGAGAATGCAACATTCCACAAATTTTACAGCATAGAGTATGAAATTAAATTATTATTACAAACCAAGTTTGAATTCATAAAAAGACAATAGAGTTTAAGTGCGGCGGAGAAATGAAAGATATTCTACCGACGAATCAAGACGTCATGATGAAGCCCGTACATGACGTCAACCACATCCTCAGATGTACCACCTGAAAAACAAAGCCACAAGCAAGGCTGAGTATTCTAATACTCAGCAAGGCTTACCCGTCTGAGGGTATACTTAGCCCTTTATCTAGACATGCAAGGCTTTTGGCTTGAGGGGTTTGTTTTGCCGAAAAGCAATAAAGAGTAGATCCTTATTTGCAGGCTATAGTTTTCAGATTCTAGTTCAATTAACCATTCTAGGTGAGCATCTATCCAAAGGCATGCATGGTGAAAACAATTATCTTTTATTTTCCAATCAACCATGTTCATCATCCTCATCTTTCACTTCTTACTCTATGTGGCAAAAGGGTTAAGCAGTCCCAAACCGTGAGAAGCGGACGATTCGAATCGAATTTGTTAACCTTGCAAGGCAGACCTAAACACACGTCACGTGGTTACTCCCAGAGTCACACGTGCAACATTTCCCCTTTCTTTCCGGGTTGTGGATCAGGGTCACCGTCCTCGACTACAGAGCACGACGACTCTGCACCCGCATGTGCGCGCATGAGAAACGACGTTCAAAGAAGGTGAAAGTAAAGTCCACTTGCCGGTCCAATCAGGTACTTAAGCTTACCGATTACCATATTCTCGGCATGTGTCTAGTACGTTCAAACGCTTAACCACCACTACCACACACTGCGGCCTTATCAAATTTCACTAAACAGACGGGGCATCACAAGTACCACAGCCCCGCCCGTAAGCCTTATAGTTGCAGCGGGTATTAAACAACCAACTCCTATAATTCTCGTGAGTGACAGGAAATCACTCGACTTCTACCGAACACTTAGCATAGCCAACTAGCGACCTACACATACTAGTGTTCAAGCATAGGTACCTAGAATCATGCAACTAAGGTTCCAGTCAACTCCTGTAAACTTAAATGCACAAGTAGATAGGAACAATAATAAGTGCATAAATTTAAAATAGTAGGACATGCTCCGGGGCTTGCCTTCCTGGGCGTAGCTGGATCTGGGCTCTTCCGAAATCGGGTTCGGGTCTTGTGCAGCTTCAGTTAGATTAACTTGAGCTTCGCGCTGCTCACTCTCGGACTCGGGCACCAGCTCGTAAGTTCCGTCAGCGAGAGTAGTAGTATCTATATGAGATGCACATAGGTGAGTTGCTGTGATGGTATGAATTATTTCACAATAACGGTGTAATGCAAACAAAACCCGAAGTTAAGTGAAACACTTTCATTCATATTTTACTGGGCAATCGTTTATAGAGTAGTAACTCAATACACATACAGTAATAAACTCAACAAAAGTTACTTCAAACAGAAGGTAAACAGTACTAGCTATCCTGCAAAACTCATCCTAAATCTTGTAGCCAATTAACCAGACAAATCATGTAATCAGACAACTCCTAGAACAATATTGAATTATACAGATTAGACCAGAGAAAAAAAAACAATCTCCAACTTTAAAAGTAGGTCTAAAAAGGGATTAATTAGCTACTGTGAATTTTTCAGGATTTATTACGCACAGAAATAAATAGGAGAAAATAAACAAAACATACATCAGCTTAACAAGATGAATTTTTAGATCCTGTTCTAATCATGAACTGGGACTCAAACTCCATGGACAAGCTATACTATGCTAAAAGAACACTTAGAAATATTTTCATGATTTATTATCAACATAAACTATTTATCATAATTAAAGTCTACTAAACAAGCATTAAAACAAAGAAATAGCTACACAACTCTATAAATAATGAAATTTGGACAGTAGTGTTCATCTAGTATTGTAAATACACAGAAAAAGTTTCATACATATATCCCAGTCAGAACATCCAGAAATAAAAAAAAAGTGTTTTACTAGATCTAGCCAAGACTAGGGTTTCATCTAGTTACAAAGGTCAAATGGTGCTCAAACTTTTACACAACACTAAGCATGCCATGTATTACCTACCAGCCAAAAATCACCTATAGATTCTAAGTAGAACTCCTAGAACAATTATAGCTTTTGAAATCTAATCTTTTTCCTAGATTAAAATACAGACAGAAAATAAATATGTTCATGTAATGAAAGTTGTAGATCTTGTTGCAAGGATTCCAAAACATTTGGATTTGCATTTTTCTGATTTTTCTACGAATTTATATCGAATTTACAAGTTTGCTGGTTTGGAAAACAAAAAGAAAAAGAAAGAACTTTTTGCGCAGAGGCCCCTGGAAGACTTTTTCTTCTCGCGGATAGGCCCCTGGCCGGAGTTTGAAGCAGGGGAGCGGCGGGCGGCCGGATTTCGGCGCCCGGGGCGGCCGGCGGCGATGGGGAACATGGGGAAAAGCATAAGGGCGGCGAGAGGAACCTATTGGTGGCCTTGGTTGGGCGCGTGGCGGCCTGAGGAGGCTCCTCCGCGGAACAGGGGCGGCGGCGGCGGCTGTTGGCGGCGGCGGCGGCGGTCCGGTTGTGGCGGAACCACCCAAAACTACTGGGCCCGGGTGCACTGATCTTCGTTGCTAAGCAACTCTGACCCAATTTGGCACTCACCGGTAGTTCCTCGAGTGAAGCCTCGATAAAAGCCACGCTATTCCAGGATCAGCAGACAACACTCACACGAAGGTGAGCCCAGAGATTACAACACGAACCATTTCATACATCTCAGAGTGATTGCAGCGGAAAGAAAATTTATTACAAACCATGTTCAGAGTAGCACAGTACTACGGAGTTCCAACTACTCGATTATTTAAGTCTCATGTTCAGCGGAAGCATTAAAAGATAACTAACGAAATAACGTGACGCATCGGTAAAGCCCGTACGAATGCGTCACTCAGCGGGAGGGTGATTAGCACTAGCTGAAGGGCCATCCCACTCAACCGACCAACCCGGAGGCAGAGTACAAGGCCAAGTAAGACTTGCAAACAGATCTTCAAAGTTAGTACCTGAAAAACAGTGCCACAAGCAAGGCTGAGTATACTAATACTCAGCAAGACTGACCTGTCTCCGGATATAACATAGTCCGATAACTAGACATGCACGGCTTTTTGGTTGGTAGGGTTTGTTTGCCAAAAGTACCGCTAAGTGTTGATCCTTACTTTCAGGTTTTACTTAGCCAGATTCTAGTGGAATTAACCATTCTAAATTTGCAACTAACTCTACTCAAACATGGTAGAGCAACCATTTAATCAACCAGCAGTATTATCATCATCGTGTTCCACTTGTTACTCTATGTGACCGAAATCATTAAGCAATCTCATGCCGTGAGAGGCGGACGATTCCGAATCGAATTTCAACCTGGCCAGGGGAACCTAGACCACACGCATGGGGATTTACTTCGCTCCTGCCCACGCTACTTTTCCCCTTTCTTTCCAGTCCGTGGATCCGGGTCACCCTCCCCGACTACAGAGTCCGACCACTCTGCACCCGTACGTCGCGACAAAAATATAAACCCTACTTCTACCAAGAGGGTGAATGGTCGTTCCACTCGCCGGTCCAATCAGGTACTTAAGCTTACCGATTACCATATTTCTCGGTATGTGGCTAGTACTTTCAAACGCTTAACGAAATGAGCCACACACCACGACCTTAGCCATTTTTGACTATACCAGCGGGGTATCACAACTACACAACCCCGCCCGTTGTCCTTACATTTCAACAGGAATTAAGGTCAGTACAAATCCTATTTGCTCGCGAGAGGCAGGAAACCACTCGACTTCTACCGTACCTATTTAGCATGGCAACTAGTCGATAAAAAGATCCGGTATCAAACATAGGTTCCTAGGGATCATGCATCTATGGTTTTCGATCAACGCCTAGAAAACTTAAATGCAGAAGAACAAAATATCACAGTACATTAATAAATAGATAGCTGAATGATAATTCGGAAAATAGTGGGATTATGCTCCGGGGCTTGCCTTCTTGGGCACTGTCAGGCAGAAAAACTTCGGGGGCTTGGCCCAGGTCTTGAGACAAGTTAGTACAGTTCAGATTAATCTCCTGCTCCGCACGAGAGTCCGCGGGCACCAGTTCGTAGTCTCCGTCCGCGAGATTAACCGTTTCTATATGCAATGCAAGATTATGAGTTATTCATGGATAACAATTTCTTTCCTTCACGATAAAGTTGTAGTCCACTTAAGTTATTTTAGTGCCGATTTCACATTTCAATGCATGGGCAATCGTTTATAGAGTAGTAAGCATAACTATGGTTATTCATGAATGAGTGGGGTTTTGGGTTTTCATTTTTAATTTCAACACATAACATGCTTTCATTATTTCTTAACATCACAGCTACTAAAGAGCTAGTGATGAACACTAAAGTAACTCAGATTCAAAATAAGTAATTATGGTATAGATTTCAACATTTAACCATAAAGCAAAAACTATAACTAATCATGCAAAAGGATTACTCTAGTTACTTCATATTTTTGTACAGAATGTTCCACATGGATTCTGTTGCTACAAATTTTATGCAAGCAACTTCAAAGCATGAATTCAGTACTGCAATTTTTCCAGATTTTATACACTTATATAGCAGAGGTGATAAAAAAGATTAAAAACAGCAAGCCATTTACAAAGATTAATTCTACAGAAAGTTTTACTAAGGATTTGGTTCTCAAATTTTTACCAGAGACTAGTACTGAGTTAAACATGCTTCAGAAAATTTTTCAAGATTTAACTCACTATGATAAATTAATTATTCAGTTAACTTAGCATGAGTTTGCATAAATTTATCAAGGTGCATTTGACCAGTATTGCATCTGAACTTTTTATCAAGGGTAGAACATACTCTAAGCAAGATCATGCCCAAAAATAAAAATCAGAAACATTGTAGATTTCTCAGAACAAAAATAGTAAACCTAACCATAAGATGCTAAGCATGATTATTCGACAAAGCCAAACTCAGTAACTGCAGCTCAAAATTTTTAGACAGGAACACAGAGCTAAAATGAGACTCCAGAAATAAACATGGATTTTTCTGAGCATAACAACTATATATGAGGAATTAAGTTGATTAAACAAGCATAAATCATGGTATATAGCAAATGAACTCTAATAAATTTGAATTTTTGAGATTTGCAGGGATTCAGTGGCACAAGACTGTAGTAAAATTTTCAGAGCAAGTTCATGCACATATTTTCCAGAATTAAATCGAGATTGCTAACAACAGATTAGAGAATCTTGATTGTTCTAACCCGATAACTGTTTTGGTTTGGTGCCATCTTTTTACTGTGATCTTAGCATCCCATTAGTTATAACATATCCAAAAATCAATGTCCTTTGATGAGCAGAACTTCATGAACATGCATAAGGTGGTTTTCTTAATCTTTTCCCTAGATTAAATTCGGTTGAGTTTCTGCAAATGTGAATGTTACAAAATTTGTAGATTTTGTTACCAGGATTCCAGATCAGTTGAGTTTGCATTTTTCTGATTTTTCTGTGATTTGTTTCGCATTTTAGAAGTTCCCTGGTATACACTGTAAATCTTGCAGAGACACCCTTGAACGAAAAAAACAAATTACAACCGGGTCCTTCGCCGGCCTTCTCCGCCGTGGCATCTTGCCGGTGGTGTTCTGCGGTGCAGGGCTTACCGGGGCTGCCACGGGGAGGCGTGTGGGGAAGAAAGGATCGAGGAACACCTACCCTGGTCGACGTTCGAGCGTTTGGAGCACAAGGTCGAGCTCGTCGGCGTTGATGGCGGGTCGGTTGTTCGGTTCGCCGGCGCTGGAGGCGAAGGAGGGCTTGGGGTAGGGGAACAAGGTGCGCACGAGCACCGCGTGAGCTCGTGGATGCTTCTGGGGTAGCTGTCGGGCTCGGTCTTCCCCGGAGATGGCCGGTCCGCGGTGAGCCTGAGCTCGCCGGCGGCGGCGCAAGAAGGGAATGGCGTCGGGAGGGGGTCTGGGTTCGATTCCGCGCGCGGGGAGCGTATCTAGGAGGTGGCGAAGCTATTGCGGTGGTCGGAGGGAGCAATGTGGGGCTGGGCTAGCCGGTCCGCGCGAGCTGGATCTCGGCGGCCATGGCGGAGCGGCGGGAGGAGGAAGAAGGGGAGAAGGGGCGCGACTGCGGGGGTTCTGGGGGTCTTTATAGGCCACAGAGCTCCTGGGTGGGGAAAAGAGTGACTGGGGGCGGTCGATTCGGCCTGGGCGAGTCGACGGCGAGCGGGCGGAGCTGCAGCGGCGCTGCGCCGGCCGGGGGTATCGTGGCGGCTCGGGAAGGGGCCTGGGACGCGTGTGGGCGTGGGAGGGTGCCAAGGGGCGGGCCAGGTGGCGCGGAGAGGCTTCCCCGGGTCCATTTGGCCGCGGGCGCGCGGTGGACGAAGTCCACCGGCGGCGTACGGCGGGCGGCGCGAACAGAGCAGCCGGGGGAGAGAGAGATGGAGATAAGGGCATAAATGTGATTGCTGAAATTCCAGGGACCTCTCGGTAATCTAAAATTATCTCCTATTTGGAGGGCTCAAATGGAAAAGTGTTGAATACCACTTTTGCATAACTTTTCAAGATCTACAACTTTCGTGTTATGCAAATTTTCATTTGAAACTCACATTTCGAACTATTGGTGCATTTGCATATTTGCACAAAAGGACTTTAGTTTTATTCAGTTTTTGAATTGATTTTGGCTGAAGTTCAATTGAGCACATGTCAATTGAAACACCTCTCATGAGCCAACAAAATTTTTGTGCACATTTTTGAATTAATTTTGAGTAGCTTTTCACTCCTTTTTCTTTTTCCTTTAATTTCTTTTGTATGATTTGTCTTTTATTTGATCCTTTCTCTTTAAATTAATTTCTCAAATTTTTCTTTTAACTTTAACTAAGGTACATTGATTGGATTTAAAGGTGCTAACACCTGAGGTGTCACAACCTACCCCCCTTAACAAGAATCTCGTCCCGAGATTGGATGATTGAATTTGAGGTGGGGAAAATGATATACCTGAGGTAGAGCTAAGGAAACCCGGATAGTGTCGATTAAGATAATCCTCTGTCTCCCAAGTGGCTTCTTCTTCAGTGTGATGAGACCACTGAATTTTATACATTTTTACCACCTTTCGACGAGTACCTCTCTCTTTTTGATCCAGAATTCTGAGTGGATATTCGGTATATGAGAGATCGGGCTCCACTAAAATTTCCTGTTGATCAATGAATTCCGTAGGGACTCGAACACATTTCTTGAGTTGGGATATGTGGAAGACATCATGGATGGCGGCAAGTCGTGAAGGAAGTCGCAAGCGATAAGCCACGGGTCCACATTCTTCAATGATTTCATAAGGCCCGACGTAGCGGGGTGCGAGCTTACCCCTGACTCCGAAACGTTGAACGCCTCGAGTTGGGGATACTCGTAAATAGACGTGATTACCAACCATGAACTTCAAAGGATCCCTTCTTTTATCGAAATAACTCTTTTGCCGAGACTGGGCTGCTCGGAGATTTGCTTGTACTATTTTTACTTTCTCTTCAGCCTCGACCACTAATTCAGGTCCAAGGATTTGACGCTCTCCAGTCTGGGACCAACTCAAAGGGGTTCGACACCGTCGACCGTACAAGGCCTCGAAGGGTGCCATCTTCAGACTGGCCTGATAGCTGTTATTATAGGAAAACTCCGCCAAGGATAAACATTTGTCCCAGTTCTTGTCATAATGAATGACACATGCTCGAAGCATATCTTCAAGAATTTGATTAACCCTTTCGGTCTGTCCGTCAGTCTGTGGATGGTAAGCTGAGCTTCGAATTAATTTAGTTCCGAGAGCTTCTTGGAGTTGCTCCCAAAACCTTGCCACGAACTGAGGACCACGATCCGATACAATTGTTTTGGGTATACCGTGTAGGCAGATAATTCGATCCATATAGATCTCAGCATATTTCTTGGCTCTATATTCAGTATGCACTGGAATAAAATGAGCAGTCTTTGTGAGCCTATCAACAATGACCCAAATGGAATCATGGTGCTGAGAAGTATTTGGTAAGCCCACGATGAAATCCATGCTGATATCTTCCCATTTCCAAGACGGAATTGGTAGAGGTTGGAGAGTTCCAGCAACTTTCAAGTGACTAGCTTTCACTCTCTGGCAGGTGTCACATTCTGCGACATATTTGGCAATCTCTCTCTTCATGCGAGTCCACCAAAAATTTTGTCTGAGATCTTGGTACATCTTGGTGCTACCCGGATGAATAGAAAATTTAGAGAGATGTGCTTCGTCCAGGATTTGTTTCCGCAACTCCTGATTCTTTGGAACGACTAGGCGATCCTCGAACCACAAAATTCCTTTATGGTCCACTCGGAAACACTTATATTTATTTTCACCTTCTACTACTTGCTGCTTGATGATACCAACACTTTTGTCGTGTAATTGTGCCATGATGACCTGGTCATAGAGTGTTGGTTCCACCGAAATATGATTCAAAGAACCTTGAGGAATAATTTCTAATTTCAGCCTTTGCATTTCAGCACACAATGTGTCATTATATGACTCCATTGAAAGGCAATTGCAGTGAACCTTGCGACTGAGCGCATCGGCTACCACATTTGCCTTGCCCGGATGATAATGAACCTCCAGATCATAATCTTTGATTAATTCCAGCCATCTTCGTTGCCTCATATTCAGCTCACTTTGAGTGAAAATGTATTTGAGACTCTTATGGTCGGTATAGATATTGCAATGGGTGCCCATAAGATAATGTCTCCAAAGCTTGAGAGCATGAATGACGGCGGCTAGTTCCAGATCATGAGTGGGATAATTCAGCTCGTGCGGCCGAAGAGCTCGGGAAGCATAAGCTATCACCCGATTGTCTTGCATTAGAACACACCCAAGACCAGTGCCTGAAGCATCACAATAAACATCGTATGGTTTATTGTTGTCAGGTTGAGCCAAGACTGGTGCAGTGGTTAGATGTGCTCTCAATGTATGGAATGCTTCATCACACTTTGTGTTCCATTTAAACTTGACATCTTTTCTTAGTAGTTCTGTCATGGGCTTAGCAATTCTGGAGAAGTCCGGAATAAATCTGCGGTAATACCCCGCCAAGCCGAGAAAACTGCGGATCTGATGAACTGAAGTAGGAGGCTTCCAGTCCATCACTTCTTGTACTTTGCTGGGATCAACTGAAATGCCTTCACTAGATATAGTGTGACCCAGAAATTTGACTGTGTCCAGCCAGAATTCACACTTGGAGAATTTTGCGTACAGCTTATGATCTCTGAGACGTTGAAGAACAATGCGCAGATGTTGCTCATGTTCTGCTTCATCTTTGGAATAGATCAGAATGTCGTCAATAAAAACAACGACAAACTTGTCAAGTTCCGGCATAAATACCGAGTTCATGAGATACATAAAATAAGCCGGAGCATTGGTGAGACCGAAAGACATAACCAAATATTCATAGAGACCATATCGGGTTGAGAAGGCGGTCTTGGGAATATCACAAGGCCGGATTTTAATTTGATGATACCCCGAACGGAGATCAATCTTGGAGAAGATCTTTGCTCCAGCCAATTGATCAAACAGTACATCAATGCGGGGAAGTGGATATTTATTTTTGATGGTCACCGCATTGAGAGGCCGGTAGTCAACACACAACCTCAGACTGTCATCCTTCTTCTTTACGAACAGTGCTGGGCAACCCCAAGGTGAAGCACTTGGGCGAATAAAACCCTTGTCCAAAAGTTCTTGTAGCTGGATTTTTAGTTCAGCTAATTCTTTAGGCGGCATTCGGTACGGCCTTTTTGAAATAGGTGCGGTACCAGGCTGAAGTTCAATGATAAATTCGATATCCCGGTCTGGCGGCATACCAGGTAAATCGTCCGGAAACACATCTGCATATTCACAGACTACCGGAATATCTTCGAGACGAATATCTTTCATGGCATAGGCACAAGAGTTGTTGCATTGGTGATGAGGTAAATATAGAACCGATTGACCATGAGTTGGAGAATTTATTTCGACAGCTCGGGAAGTGATATCTAACACTACCCCATGTCTTTTCATCCATTCCATTCCCAAAATAACATCAATTCCTTCTAGTGGTAATAGGATTAACTTGGTTGAAATCGTTCTACTACCCAACTTAAGCGGTGCTGTTCTAACCATTTGGTTGGATGCTATTTTACCACCAGGAGTAGATATCATATAAGAGCCTTTGGTGTGGCAAAAATCTAAACCAACTTTTGCTCCAAATTTAGAATTTATGAAGCTATGAGATGCACCAGAATCGAATAAGATGACTGCGGGGTGATGGTTTATAGAGAATGTACCCGACATGATTGGTGCTCCCTCAGGAAGTTCAGCAAGATTGGTGAAGTTAAGTCGGCCCTGCCTGACTTGAATGGTTTGCCTCTTGCCCTTATTCTGATCGTTCCTGCGAGAAGCCTGCCCTTGAGTTTGTCCCGCCTGGGGGCACATCTTGGCAAAGTGATCTGGACTCCCGCATCGGAAACAGCGGTTATTGTTATCAGGGCGAGCGGCTGGCTGAGTATTCGGCCTAGGGCCGTTCTGCTGCTGCTGAGGTGCAAATCGAGCTTGCTGAGGAAACCCGAATCGAGTCTGCTGCTGCTGTTGAGGGGGCCTAATAATCCAACGCCCTGGCTGAGGGGCCTTCTGAGAGGATGCGGGTGGGTTATTTTGCACAATACGATACCTCGGTGCAGAGGCACTCGAGGGTCCAGCAGGTGCCTTGCGCTTCTTTTCAGCGCGGTGTGCAGAAATAAGATCTTCCTGAGATATAGCCATATTCACCAATTCATTGAAGGAGTCTGCACGGACAAGATTTAGCCTTTCTTGTAACTTGGTGCTAAGGCCTCGACGGAAGCGTTCACGCTTCTTAGCGTCGGTATCCGCGTGATGTCCAGCATATTGACACAATTGATGGAATACTTGAGCATACTGCACCACAGTACGAGTGCCCTGAGTTAAGGCCAAGAACTCGTTGAGCTTACGGTCAAGAAGTCCAGCTGGAATATGATGATCTCGAAAAGCCAGTTTGAATTCATTCCAATTCACCACATGATCAGCCGGTAGCATCCCGTGGTAATGATCCCACCACATACGAGCTGATCCGCGAAGCTGCTGCGCGGCATAGCGAGTCTTGTTCGCTTCGGAACAAGGAGTAGTCAATAGAGAAAACTTGGACTCGATCGTGCGAATCCAAGCGTCAGCGTCCAGAGGCTCATCCGCTTTATTGAACAGCGGAGGCTGAGTACTGAGGAAATCTTGGTAGCTCGCCTCTTGTGCGTGATGAGCATGATGCCCACCCCGCGGTTGCTGCTGAGCTTGAACCAGCTGCCGCAGAATTTCAGTCTGGGCGGCAAGAACCTCAGCAATACCCACTGGTGGAGGAGGTGGAGGTGGATCGCCATTCCCTCCGGCTCCAAAACCACTAGGGGTGCCTCGAGTTGATCCAACCATCTGAAATGTGAGTACTTTTGCATTAGGCTCATCATTATCATCATTTCAAATGGAATATACAACTCAAATGACATGGAAATACTGGAAATTGCTTAATCAAGTTGTGCAGCAAAACCAGCGATACGAAAACGCTCATAACTGGAGTTCGGTACATGATATGGACTTGAAATTTTTACAAGAGATAGGAAATTTCATGATCTACAACTTTGGTAGTCATCATAAAGTCAGATTTCCAAAGTAGGTTAGTCGAAAAATTCAATTACTCCTCCTCTGGTTTTTCTGCTTCACAGAAAACAGAGCTTCTGTAATTTGCGATTATCTCCTGCAATACCAATCCGTTTGGGCTGAAATTTTGCGAGCAGGTTCCTGATGAAATTTGGAACAACTTTGGTATTCAACTCAAGAGATAAATCAGAAAGGAAAAGAGGATAAAAATTCGAACTAGCTGCTGCCTTCAGCCTTTTGCAGATCACTGATAATTAACACTAGTAGCATTAGGGGTTCATTACATCCATCGTGCTCTCATTTCTGCTTGGTCACTCCTAACATCAGTACTAAGGGGGTTACTCAACTCTAAGTTAGCCTAGTAGCCATGATCCAAAAGTAGGCTACACTAAGAGGAGTCTACAAAAGCTAAGAAACAGCGCCTCGGTCTACATGTTGACCGATGCCTCACTCGCCGCGGGAGTGTGAACCTCAACCGGTGCGGGCTGCGGCGCCTGGTCCTCGGAGTCCATCTCTGAAACGCCCTCTATCTCCTGGGGCTCGTCCTCCTCGTCCACCTGCATCTCGTCGGGAGGTGCGTGAAGGGCATCCTGCGCGTGCTGTATCGCGTGGAGCTGCCCCTGAGCCTCGTCCACCTCAAGCTGCAGGTCGTGAAACTGGTCCTCCAGGAAGTTGATCGTAGCGTCACGATCCGACACAGTGTCCTGAAGCTCGTGAACCTGGCCGTGGAGCTGGGCGATAAGAGTAGCCCTGCTCTCGAGCTCGGTACTAGCCTCCTGAAGCTGCCCATCTCTCAGCTGGACTGCCAGGTGCAAGGCCTGAGCGTGGTCCACCAACTGAGCGACGGCGTAACTCTGGTAAGTGTGAAGCCTGTAGAGGCCGTCCAAGCACATCGCTGTCGTCTGAAGTGCCCCGACCGGGTCAAGGGTAGCGACCACGTCCACGTGTGCCATCCGGTCGAGCCAAAGCGGGTCTGCCGGGTCAGGTGCAGGGAACAACCCGAACGCGGTCAGAACTACCTCCAGAGGGCGCAAAGAGCAAAAGGTGGTCATCGCCCTCATGGCGGTAAGCTCCCAGGTGTCCAACAGGTAGTGACCGACCATCTGAGTCACGATCGGCTCCCACCCATTGAGCGGGTGCTGTGGAATCACCATCGTCACACTGCAGCGACGAACTCCGTCCTCCACAAACTCGTGGCCATCGTAAACCGGTGGCTGGAGGTAACCGGCTGCACTCAAAAGCTCCCAAAGACGGCGGGGAAACCCGTCCCAGTGCAGGCAGGCGGAGTGCACGTGCCCCTGCGCGTCAACGACCAGCAGCTCTTCCATCTGTCCCAACAAGAGACCGATAGATCAGCTGATGGTAACAAGAACTACTAACTCTGGAACAGTGAAAGAAATGGCCAAAACTGTAGAGAACTTGCTTCAAAAATTCTCAAAAATTTACACAAGATCCCTCTGATATTAAGGAACAATTCACCTAGTCATCACTAAGCTCAATTCGGATTCCACGGGGGTGATATGCTCAGGTGTTCAGAGTGATGTCAACCAGGAAAACTGAGTGTCCAGAGAGGGTGTATTTTGACTATAACTCTCAACCCAGACGTCAAAAAATTTTCAAATTTTTATGGTAAGCTCATCACTTAGTTGTCTACAACTTTCATGTTGAACGATTTTTAGTTTGAACAACTCATAATGGTCGAAAAATTCCGTCTGTATAGACTGTTCAGAGTTACAGTTTTACACAGGGTTGATCCAAAAATACAAATACCATGCTAGAAGGCTTCAAAAATTCTCAAATTTTTACAGCAGCTTGATAACTTAGGAAACATCATTTAGTCTTACTACCCCAAGTCGATTTGAGTAACTTATCAGAAGGTTAAAATTCGTGGAAACCAGGTTACAGACTTTTGGATGCTCCGTAGGATAGTATTTTCGCTGATTTACTTGCGATTTCTCCAGAGATTTATTTGCTAACCTTTTTGAGAATGAATGCAGAACCTATACGTCCTCACCAAGGAAAAATTGCCAAGTAACCTTGATCTTACGCAATGACTTTGGTGGCATACCTATTACGTCTCTCACTATATAGCTACTCGATATAGCTAGATAGCCTATAATTCGATCTCGAGTTAGCGTACCTGCAGAAGATTGACAGTATACAAAATGAACCTTTCGTGCCAGCACTCACGAAAGCGTCCCCATACATTACCGATCACTATAGAATCGGCATCCATACCATTACCGCCGTATGGACAACGTTAAGCATACGTTATCGAAACAACGTATTGACTGAGTACCGTCTTTGACGGGGAATTGAATTCCAATTTCGAACCATTACTCCCCATATACTCAACCGAAATTGGTATATGGGCAGCAGCTCAAGTAGGCCACTGCTTGAGCTTCAGCGTTCGGCTCGCATCACCGACGGGAAGGTCAGACTCCCTCAGCTGACTGAGTAAGCATACCTTCGTAGCGACGATGTAGTTGCAGAATTTAAATTGCGGAATTTAAATACTGAAAAGTAATGTGCTGGAAGTTAGCCATACAAAATAAGCCACCTGATTATACCCATAAGATCCCCTAGGGCTTTACGTCCTAGACTTGTCCTTGGAGATCCTAAACTCTTTCAAAAACTTTAGTAGTTTTGAAGTCAAGTTTTGATTTATTGTTTTGAAAACCGAGGCTGTCATCTCTGGTAGGCTGTCTGCGAGCTCTGATGCCAGCTGTGGCGGAACCACCCAAAACTATTGGGCCCGGGTGCACTGATCTTCGTTGCTAAGCAACTCTGACCCAATTTGGCACTCATCGGTAGTTCCTCGAGTGAAGCCTCGATAAAAGCCACGCTATTCCAGGATCAGCAGACAACACTCACACGAAGGTGAGCCCAGAGATTACAACACGAACCATTTCATACATCTCAGAGTGATTGCAGCGGAAAGAAAATTTATTACAAACCATGTTCAGAGTAGCACAGTACTACGGAGTTCCAACTACTCGATTATTTAAGTCTCATGTTCAGCGGAAGCATTAAAAGATAACTAACGAAATAACGTGACGCATCGGTAAAGCCCGTACGAATGCGTCACTCAGCGGGAGGGTGATTAGCACTAGCTGAAGGGTCATCCCACTCAACCGACCAACCCGGAGGCAGAGTACAAGGCCAAGTAAGACTTGCAAACAGATCTTCAAAGTTAGTACCTGAAAAACAGTGCCACAAGCAAGGCTGAGTATACTAATACTCAGCAAGACTGACCCGTCTCCGGATATAACATAGTCCGATAACTAGACATGCACGGCTTTTTGGTTGGTAGGGTTTGTTTGCCAAAAGTACCGCTAAGTGTTGATCCTTACTTTCAGGTTTTACTTAGCCAGATTCTAGTGGAATTAACCATTCTAAATTTGCAACTAACTCTACTCAAACATGGTAGAGCAACCATTTAATCAACCAGCAGTATTATCATCATCGTGTTCCACTTGTTACTCTATGTGACCGAAATCATTAAGCAATCTCATGCCGTGAGAGGCGGACGATTCCGAATCGAATTTCAACCTGGCCAGGGGAACCTAGACCACACGCATGGGGATTTACTTCGCTCCTGCCCACGCTACTTTTCCCCTTTCTTTCCAGTCCGTGGATCCGGGTCACCCTCCCCGACTACAGAGTCCGACCACTCTGCACCCGTACGTCGCGACAAAAATATAAACCCTACTTCTACCAAGAGGGTGAATGGTCGTTCCACTCGCCGGTCCAATCAGGTACTTAAGCTTACCGATTACCATATTTCTCGGTATGTGGCTAGTACTTTCAAACGCTTAACGAAATGAGCCACACACCACGACCTTAGCCATTTTTGACTATACCAGCGGGGTATCACAACTACACAACCCCGCCCGTTGTCCTTACATTTCAACAGGAATTAAGGTCAGTACAAATCCTATTTGCTCGCGAGAGGCAGGAAACCACTCGACTTCTACCGTACCTATTTAGCATGGCAACTAGTCGATAAAAAGATCCGGTATCAAACATAGGTTCCTAGGGATCATGCATCTATGGTTTTCGATCAACGCCTAGAAAACTTAAATGCAGAAGAACAAAATATCACAGTACATTAATAAATAGATAGCTGAATGATAATTCGGAAAATAGTGGGATTATGCTCCGGGGCTTGCCTTCTTGGGCACTGTCAGGCAGAAAAACTTCGGGGGCTTGGCCCAGGTCTTGAGACAAGTTAGTACAGTTCAGATTAATCTCCTGCTCCGCACGAGAGTCCGCGGGCACCAGTTCGTAGTCTCCGTCCGCGAGATTAACCGTTTCTATATGCAATGCAAGATTATGAGTTATTCATGGATAACAATTTCTTTCCTTCACGATAAAGTTGTAGTCCACTTAAGTTATTTTAGTGCCGATTTCACATTTCAATGCATGGGCAATCGTTTATAGAGTAGTAAGCATAACTATGGTTATTCATGAATGAGTGGGGTTTTGGGTTTTCATTTTTAATTTCAACACATAACATGCTTTCATTATTTCTTAACATCACAGCTACTAAAGAGCTAGTGATGAACACTAAAGTAACTCAGATTCAAAATAAGTAATTATGGTATAGATTTCAACATTTAACCATAAAGCAAAAACTATAACTAATCATGCAAAAGGATTACTCTAGTTACTTCATATTTTTGTACAGAATGTTCCACATGGATTCTGTTGCTACAAATTTTATGCAAGCAACTTCAAAGCATGAATTCAGTACTGCAATTTTTCCAGATTTTATACACTTATATAGCAGAGGTGATAAAAAAGATTAAAAACAGCAAGCCATTTACAAAGATTAATTCTACAGAAAGTTTTACTAAGGATTTGGTTCTCAAATTTTTACCAGAGACTAGTACTGAGTTAAACATGCTTCAGAAAATTTTTCAAGATTTAACTCACTATGATAAATTAATTATTCAGTTAACTTAGCATGAGTTTGCATAAATTTATCAAGGTGCATTTGACCAGTATTGCATCTGAACTTTTTATCAAGGGTAGAACATACTCTAAGCAAGATCATGCCCAAAAATAAAAATCAGAAACATTGTAGATTTCTCAGAACAAAAATAGTAAACCTAACCATAAGATGCTAAGCATGATTATTCGACAAAGCCAAACTCAGTAACTGCAGCTCAAAATTTTTAGACAGGAACACAGAGCTAAAATGAGACTCCAGAAATAAACATGGATTTTTCTGAGCATAACAACTATATATGAGGAATTAAGTTGATTAAACAAGCATAAATCATGGTATATAGCAAATGAACTCTAATAAATTTGAATTTTTGAGATTTGCAGGGATTCAGTGGCACAAGACTGTAGTAAAATTTTCAGAGCAAGTTCATGCACATATTTTCCAGAATTAAATCGAGATTGCTAACAACAGATTAGAGAATCTTGATTGTTCTAACCCGATAACTGTTTTGGTTTGGTGCCATCTTTTTACTGTGATCTTAGCATCCCATTAGTTATAACATATCCAAAAATCAATGTCCTTTGATGAGCAGAACTTCATGAACATGCATAAGGTGGTTTTCTTAATCTTTTCCCTAGATTAAATTCGGTTGAGTTTCTGCAAATGTGAATGTTACAAAATTTGTAGATTTTGTTACCAGGATTCCAGATCAGTTGAGTTTGCATTTTTCTGATTTTTCTGTGATTTGTTTCGCATTTTAGAAGTTCCCTGGTATACACTGTAAATCTTGCAGAGACACCCTTGAACGAAAAAAACAAATTACAACCGGGTCCTTCGCCGGCCTTCTCCGCCGTGGCATCTTGCCGGTGGTGTGCTGCGGTGCAAGGCTTACCGGGGCTGCCACGGGGAGGCGCGTGGGGAAGAAAGGATCGAGGAACACCTACCCTGGTCGACGTTCGAGCGTTTGGAGCACAGGGTCGAGCTCGTCGGCGTTGATGGCGGGTCGGTTGTTCGGTTCGCCGGCGCTGGAGGCGAAGGAGGGCTTGGGGTAGGGGAACAAGGCGCGCACGAGCACCGCGTGAGCTCGTGGATGCTTCTGGGGTAGCTGTCGGGCTCGGTCTTCCCCGGAGATGGCCGGTCCGCGGTGAGCCTGAGCTCGCCGGCGGCGGCGCAAGAAGGGAATGGCGTCGGGAGGGGGTCTGGGTTCGATTCCGCGCGCGGGGAGCGTATCTAGGAGGTGGCGAAGCTATTGCGGTGGTCGGAGGGAGCAATGTGGGGCTGGGCTAGCCGGTCCGCGCGAGCTGGATCTCGGCGGCCATGGCGGAGCGGCGGGAGGAGGAAGAAGGGGAGAAGGGGCGCGACTGCGGGGGTTCTGGGGGTCTTTATAGGCCACAGAGCTCCTGGGTGGGGAAAAGAGTGACTGGGGGCGGTCGATTCGGCCTGGGCGAGTCGACGGCGAGCGGGCGGAGCTGCAGCGGCGCTGCGCCGGCCGGGGGTATCGTGGCGGCTCGGGAAGGGGCCTGGGACGCGTGTGGGCGTGGGAGGGTGCCAAGGGGCGGGCCAGGTGGCGCGGAGAGGCTTCCCCGGGTCCATTTGGCCGCGGGCGCGCGGTGGACGAAGTCCACCGGCGGCGTACGGCGGGCGGCGCGAACAGAGCAGCCGGGGGAGAGAGAGATGGAGATAAGGGCATAAATGTGATTGCTGAAATTCCAGGGACCTCTCGGTAATCTAAAATTATCTCCTATTTGGAGGGCTCAAATGGAAAAGTGTTGAATACCACTTTTGCATAACTTTTCAAGATCTACAACTTTCGTGTTATGCAAATTTTCATTTGAAACTCACATTTCGAACTATTGGTGCATTTGCATATTTGCACAAAAGGACTTTAGTTTTATTCAGTTTTTGAATTGATTTTGGCTGAAGTTCAATTGAGCACATGTCAATTGAAACACCTCTCATGAGCCAACAAAATTTTTGTGCACATTTTTGAATTAATTTTGAGTAGCTTTTCACTCCTTTTTCTTTTTCCTTTAATTTCTTTTGTATGATTTGTCTTTTATTTGATCCTTTCTCTTTAAATTAATTTCTCAAATTTTTCTTTTAACTTTAACTAAGGTACATTGATTGGATTTAAAGGTGCTAACACCTGAGGTGTCACACCGGTGGCCCGGGGCGGCGTCGAGCAGGTCGGGGAGCACCGGGGAGAGGCAAGGAAGCTAGCTGCGGGTGATGTTGGGCACGAGGGAGGGCGGAGGAGGGGGCTCCGCGGGAGCCTAGGGCGCGGCGGCGCTAATGGCGGCGGCGGCGGCCGTTTTCGGGCAGAGAGGCAAACGGGACGCGGCGCTCGTGCTCAGGGAGGAAGGAGAGAGGGGTGAGGGCGTCGTGGAGCTCGCGGGATGGTTCCAGGCGGGTCAAGGCGCGAGAAGAAGCGAGGGCGGTCGGCTGGCTCGGCACGGCGTCGCCGTGGCGCATCGGCGTTCATTCTCGACGTGCGCGCAAGGGGGCAGTGCCGCGTGGCGAGGTCGAACGGGTTGGAGGGGGCCGGGTTGGGCGAACCCAATGCCGGGGAGGTGGCCTGGCCGGGCGGGCGGCGCGTGGCCGGCGGCCTCGCACACGGCCGGCGCTGGACAGGGGAGGGGAGAGAGCAGAGAGAAGAGAGAGAGAATTAGAGGTTTGATCCAAAATTCGAATTTTTCTCAAAGATTCTTTTTGAAACATGAGAAACTTTGAATATGAAAATTGTAAAGAATTTCAAATGCTACACTTTTTGTTTCAGGTACCAAATCGTTTGAGACTCAAATCAAAAGTTAATTTGAAAACCCGACGAATGTACGTTAAATCCCGATTCGATTTAAATTCAAATTTTCTTCGACTTTTGTATCGAAACTCGAAAATATTTGCACTTGAAAGTTGTTTCACATCAACAATGCTACAACTTTGGTTTTGGCAAAATTTTGTTTGAACTATGTTTTTGAAATTATTCTCTAAGAATATTTGTTCAAAACTTGAAAAGAATACAATTTAAATCTCTAAAACCTTGATTCAAATGATTCATCATTTCATGCGCGAAACTTCACTTTCTCATTTTGATTTCAACTAGACTTTGATTTGTCGTGATGTTAAAGACATGCCAACTCAAATTCATATGCATACTAGCATTGGATTAAAAATTATTTAAGGTTTCCAAACTATGCACAAATACACATATGCACACATTTATTTGTTTTGATGTTTCTTGGTTAAGGTACATGATTTGGTGCTAACGACCCTGGTTAAACTAATTAAACACCTGGGGTGTTACAGTGGGCCTGCTATCACTGAGGGGCGGTGGCCCTGTTCCACGGACCGGGAAGAAAGGTGAAATGTTGCACGTGTGTTTCCTTGTCTCCGGTGTAATTCTGAATAAAAAAATAAGATGGTAAATTTATGTAACAGGATCACCAAGTGTAATTCTGACAAAAAAAAGTAAGATGGTAGATTTATAAAATGAGATCACGGAAGTAAAAAAACAATGTACTGGTGAGGTACCTTGAGAAGTTCCATTTCTACTTTCGTAGGGCAGAACTTTATAAGATTCTCCACTTGATCAACATCCAAGATAGATTGATCCAGCGCCAGAGCCGCACTCTGAATATATCAGTCATTTATCAGAGATTATAAATAGTCAGGTACCATATCTTTGTACGGTCCTCATTCTTACCACCAAATCTGATAGTGGCATCTTCACTTTTGTCAGCAACTCAATCTGTTTCTGTTCACATTTTAAGTGTCAAAATAAATGAGATATCAAAGAAAGATTATGAAACTATTACTAATTGAAAGGACATAAATTTCACAAGAGGTGGATTAAAAATCCAATCAAATCAAAAGTAGATGACACAACAGTAGTACAACTAGTAAGTGACTCAGCAGTCAAAAACTCAAGTAGCTGACAGTATTAAAAAATTCTTTAATATGATGCATAGTGCATATTGCGTACTGATTACTGAACACACGTGCATGCATAATCTATAACCAAATTGATTGAATGCGTGGAAGTGATTGTCTTCTTAAGGATGGCGATAGTGATTGAAATGTTGATTGAACGTGAGTGCACTTGTTCAATTCAAAAGGTTTGGTTTGCTAAATTTTTTGAAAATTGTCCCCTAAAGTATCAGCTTGTTTGCTAGGAGTTTGGGTAGTTTGTTCAGACCTAGAAATGTTTAGCTCTAGAATTGGTGACCACCAAATTGAAATCAGTGACTGGTTCTCTCGTCGAAAGTCCCATCTCTTTATCTCGGCATGTTTTGAGCTATAGGATGAATGCCCAAGTTATCACAAACTGTTTCCCAGCCAGTACATACCTCTGTTCTGAAATCATCTCTTTCCATCAGATTCATCGAGGAAAGGCAACGAAAGGAACAAGTCGAAGTGGCCATCGCAACAAAGTTTGCAGCTCTTCCATGGAGATTTGGCCGTGGAAGTGTCATCTGTGCACTGGAGGCCTTATTGGATCGCCTTGGCGTCTCTTCGGTTGAGCTCTACCAACTTCATTGGTTGGCTCATCATCCTTTAAATCGACTTTGTTTTTCTCCCCTGTTGACTCCATTGGTTAACTTAGCCGCTCTTTGCATTTCCTTTTCAGGCCAGGGATATGGGGCAATGAAGGTATCCACAACGAGACTTACCACATAAATATGTAACCCGCTTTAGGATGTCAATTTCACTGTTCTTACACGGTTTAGGTTACCTGGATGGCCTTGGAGATGCTGTTGAGCAAGGTCTTGTGAAAGCTGTTGGAGTCTCGAACTACAGCGGTTGTTGTCTGACTTTGGTATTCTTATGATATCATTTGTTAGGCTAGGTACTTCTTTTTCTGTAAAACTAACTCAGATCACGTTTTCCATGACTGTACAAAAAAATGCCTCCGAGATGCTCATGCGCAGCTTAAGAAGAGGGGGATTCCACTCGCTTCAAATCAAGTAAATTACAGTCTGATATACAGGAACCCATAGGAAAATGGGGTGAAGGCAGCTTGCGATGAGCTCGGAATTACTTTGATTGCGTATTCCCCAATCGCCCAAGGTAGAACATCTTTCATTCTGTGCACATTGTTGTTCTACTACTACTCAAGCAAGGTGTTGGAGCTATTGTGACGTGATGGACAGTGAATTTCGTCCAAAACTTTACAGGATCTAAACACACGCTTAGTGGAAAGAAGGTGCTGGAGCTATTGTGACGTGATGGAAACTTGTATAGTGTCAAACTGTCAATGTTCATGAATTCAGTGTCCAGTGGACATCAATGCTCCAAGATCTGTCAGAGCTTAAGATGCTTACTAGT
This sequence comes from Panicum virgatum, assembly GCF_016808335.1. Classification (NCBI taxonomy): domain Eukaryota; kingdom Viridiplantae; phylum Streptophyta; class Magnoliopsida; order Poales; family Poaceae; genus Panicum; species Panicum virgatum. Next base: position 404,316 of record NC_053151.1, read on the forward strand.
CCATACCTTGAACACTTGAAATTCTTCCTGTTAGACAATCAGCAGCAAACTACGACTTACGTTGAGGCACTTCAGAACTTCAGATATACTAATGCATTATTATTCAAACAATCTCCAAGTTCTGAACATTGATGAACAGAACTGAATGTTGGCAATTGTTGGTCAGGTGCACAAGTGTTTGGTGCAGAGGAAGGAGATTCAGTGTATGGTTATCTCGTTTTCAGAAACTGAACCTTTAGCTACTGCTTTTCAGTTCCAAAGATGTACTAAGAATGGCCAAATCTATTGGTTGGGCAATCGTATTGAGATCAAACTGAATGTCTGAAACTGACTGAAGTACAGAGCCATCTTTTTAACTTTTCAGGAAGGGCTCCATACACTATTTGTGTTTAGTTCTAGGGAGTCAGGTCCAGACAGAGACGCTCGATGGTCATCAGTGGTCATGACGTAGAACCATTGAGCTCAAGACAATGATCTTTACTGATGCTGATCTCTCCTTCTCACCTTGTTTGGTGGGCTTTGCATCTGGTGTTAAAGTCCTTTTTGCCATTGCGGCTAAAGGTTGTTTAGTATGGATCTGAAGTCTGACCAGGTGAGGAAGGTACATGAGGGCGGTGATAGTTCACAATAAAATCTGATATTGACTGTGCATCATTATGTTCGGCGCATGATGAGTTTGCGTGATCTTCATTAGTAGGGCAATTCACAATAAAATTAGAAAAAAAAATCATCGCTATTTAGTTTGTTTATTCAGTGAATTTTTTCCAGTAAAATACTAGTTGGTTTGCAAACCCACCTGAAACCATCTTAAACCACCTTGAGCAGCCCAAGTTGAAACCATGTAAGTATGAATTTTCAGGAAGTGTGATCATCTCATACAAATAAACCGCCAAGTTGAAACGATATTTTGACCCAGATGAGTACCACTATTCTCACTCAAAATGCTCAGAAGAATGCATAAGTGGTTAAGACACAGATATCTGTGTTGCTTGGGTTTAGCAGATATATTAGCTTGGCTTAAATTTAGATCAATTGCCAAGATCTTATCATCCATCAATAACATGTATAATGGATGAATAAACTCCTATGAATCAATAACCAGTTTCAAGGACCCACAACAAAAAATAGGTAGGAGTAGCAAAGTTCTACGTTTACTAGACTTTTGCAGAATCACTGTTTAATATTACTAAATAAAATGTAGTAATAACTGCAATGAAATGGCTGCTACAAAAGTACAAATATCAGATAGCTTCGCACAAATAATAACATGGAAATATCACTTTTATTCAAGATGCTTATCAGTTTGTTCAGAACACAGGAAAGCTTTCTTCTGAAACAATCTAGCATGCAGACTTGTTTACCGCAACTGAACCATAAGGTTTCAGAGATGCTTGATCAAATGTTCAAAGTACTTATTGGGTAATTTTGCTCATATCAAACTCAAATTGAACTACAGAGTACTTTTCAGCAAAGCAAAGCACATATCCAACATAATATCATTCAAGAACCCTGCTAAGGCAAATCTTAACAAAAGCTCCAACAAGACCAAACATATGTTTACAATTCATGAGCAGGAGTTTTTTCAAGACCCATAATTGAGCATGAAAACTTATTACTTGCTCAGCACTTATTCGGTTCAGAGAGGAGCTAATCCATACTGATGAAAATCTGCAGAACAGAGAAACAGAGTGAATATATGTATATTCAGTTCCAAGTGCCCACTTAAAGTATGATAATAAAATATTTTTTTACATGTGCGCACGAAGCAATTGACAGGACAAACGACATTTGGGAACAGATGGGTAACATTATTCGCTCAAAGTGCTAAACAGAAAGCATAGATGATCGTAAACCCAGATATCTGACTTTCTTGGGTTTGCCAGATAAGTTCCTAGCTTGGCTCAGATTAAGATTAATTGCCAAGATGTCATCATCCATCCATAACATGTATACAAGATGAATAAGTTCCTAGGCATCTCTAACCAATTTCAAGGACCCTGCAACAAAAAATAGGTGGGAGTAGAAAATTTCTACAGTTACTTCACTTTGACAAATTCACTTTTCCATATTTTCATGGACTAAATTCTAGAAACTGAAAAACCATGGACTACGCAAAGTTGTACCTGGGATGTAGAAGCTCGTGTATGGAACAACACCGTGGGTGTGACCATCACCACAGTCCTCTTCCCTCACATGTCCGGACTCTAGAGCAATACTGAACCAAGCATCCTCTGTCCCCACAAAAAGACCCCAGCGCCATGGGCAAAACCAACATAATCATTTACGATGGCAGCTGCATCAACTTGGAGCAGTGTCAGGAGCTCAATGGATCCTTTTGGTGCCCATGTAGCATCCCCCTCAGGACCTGTCTCCATTGACCAGAGCCAGAGTCTGGAGTTCCCCACCCTTGCGAATCCCAACATGCCGTCCTCCGACGTCGTGAGCACCGCAAAATCCGAAACGAAACCGAGAGGCAGGTGAAGCACAGACACGCTCCGCTTGGCCAAATCATACTCTAGAATGTTGTTGGTCGCATCAATCAGGAAGTAGAGCGCATTCCCCGACAAGGGCGGTAGGAACCATTTCGACCCCATAGGTTGGGGAGGGAGGGCCGTAGGTCGGCTCGCTGCAGGCGCCAACCTCCGATGAGTAGACGTACACGTGCATCTCCTCAGGGCCGGAGTCGTCCAGGAAGACGACGAGGAAGGGCCCGCGGTGGCAGTCGAGGTGGTCGCACTCGCCGTGGGCGGCGCAGACCACCGCCGCGTTCCAGCTGAAAGGTGAGTGCGGCAGGGCGGGGCCAGGAAGCTCCCGCAGCTCGTCCGTGACGGGTCCCAGACCTCGAGGTTCGGCCCCCAGGGCGTGGTGGTGAGGAGGACGCGGCCGTGGCGGGCGTCGAGCGCGCGGCGGTCGAGGCGGTCGGCGTGGCTCGGGCGGAAGGGGGTGGCGGGGACGAAGCGGGCGACGAAGTCGTACTCGCAGTCGTCGTCCTCGCCTCCGTCCCGGAGGTTGGCCAAGAAGCCGAGCATGGGAGCCGCACAGTGGCGCTCGGCGAAGCCGCGGCGGAAGCCTGGAGCGGAGACGATGCGGCACCACCGCCTACACACGGTGGCGGCGCGGGTCGTCCGGCGGCAGGCGGAGGAGGATCTCCTCGACGAGCTCGTCCATCAGCCCCTCCGCCATGCTGCTTGCTTGACCGGACCCGGAGCGCCCGCGGCGAGCGGCGGCGGGAGGATTTTTTTTTTGATAAAACGTACCTGTATTAAACATAAAGATACCGTACAAAGTCGAGGGCGGTGGGCCTGTCTCATGACACGGAAGAAAGGGTAACTGTTGTGTGGATGACTTCGCTCCCTATGCGTGTATGTTAGGTTTGCCTTGCAAGGTTAAGAACTCGATTCGAATCGGCCGCCACTCACGGTCAATGAGACTGCTTAACATACTTGTCACATCGAGTAACAAGTGCAACATGATAATAATGAATACTGATGATGTTTGATTAATTCTTTAACATGGGTGATTAGAGATAGATGCTCATTTAGAATGGTTAATTGAACTAGAATTATGAAAGCTAAAAGCTGAAAGTAAGGATTTATTATTAGCTGCTTTTCGGTAAAACAAACTCCTCAGCCAAAAGTCTTGCATGTTTAGTTAAAGTGGACTAAGGTATAACCGTTTACGAGTAAGCCTTGTTGAGTATTAGTATACTCAGCCTTACTTGTGGCATTGTTTTCAGGTGGGGCTTTTGAAGCTATGTTCATTGGTAGAGCTTGGCCGTGATCCTTGCCTTCTGGTTGTTCCGTGGTGTGGGATGGACTTTCAGCTGGTACTGACTCCGCTCCTCCAGAGTGATGTCTCGTATGGGCTTATCGAGATGTCTAGTTATCGCTAGTTTGCGTATTTCTGCTTCCGCTAAACAATGAATACAAAATAAACTGTAATAATTAAAGAACTTCTGTAACTGGTTTCATTTTCTTAATCCATCCTATAAGGGACGGATTGAATTATGCTACGTCCACCAACATTTGCGTCCCCCGCTGAGATGCCTTATTAGTGTGCACCAAACATTGTGTACTCTAAATCTCGTGAAGGGACGGATCCCAACACCGGAAATTCCCATGGGTTGGGGGCTGTCAGCGTAGGGACCGTGTTGGAGCCGGTCGCGGTCGGTACCGACCAACGCGACGTGGCGGGCTCTGATTCGCCCGCCATGCCGCGTCAGCGCCACGTAAACTAGTTGTCTGTGACAGTTTGAGCTCCAAAAAAATTGCAAAAAAAAATCAAAATTTCACCCCCCATCCATCTATAAATAGAGGTGCCCGGTTTGAGCTCATTCCACACCTCTCTCAACTCATTCCACTCCCTCTCTAAGTACATTTCACACTAGTTCTCCACCATTTCTAAGCATATTTCAAATAGTTCTCCACCATGACCAATTGGAGCCGAACACGCAGAAGTACTTCGACCTCCTCAACGCCGACACACCGTTGGCCAATGTTTCTGAGGAGTTTGTCGATTCTTCTCCACTCCATCGCCGCTCCGAGCCCGCTCCGTCATCGCAGCCCCGTGTGCTCTTTCCACCCTGTTCATCAACGGGCCTTGAAACGTTTGGAAAAGGAGCTTAAACTTGACGAGGAGGATGCGAACGAGGTGGAGAAGGAGGAGGATGACGAGTAATTTGTATTTAGTTTTTAAATAAAATTATATAATCTTTATTTTAAATTATTATGTAATTTTTATTTTTAATTTCGATGTAATTCCTGAATTTTTAAATTTAATAAAATAAATTTGTTGTGCTACTTATAGTGCTCAACAAGAGAGAATGGAATAGAACGCGGCTGCAGGCTGAGGCTGCGGGCGGATGGTTGGAGCGCTGAGGTCGAGAGAAGGGTCGAGAGCTGACGTGGCGCTAACGTGTCTTGGCGGTACTAGGCTGATCGGTACCTTTGGAACCAGCCTAAGTTTTGGTGATTTTTTCCCATCGCCCCGGCGGCGAGCTCGAGAACGATCGCGGAAACATTGCAAACATTGTGGAAGGAGGCAAGCACCAAGCACCATCGATCGACTTACCAACGCTCGGTTTTTGCTAAAGGGTGAGCAAGGAAGGGGTGGGAAGATGAATGGCGGCTGCGGGATGGAGATCGAGGTCCGGTGGCTATGGTGGCGGGATGGAGAGCAAAGTGGGCGGAGGCGTCGAGGAGGGAGCTGGGAAGGTGTGAGAGCTCAGGACTTCACGAATCGAGGAATGAGAGAGAACTCTGAATAAAGAGAGTACATATTAGAATTCCGTTTGAAAATCAACAAAGAGCAGATGGCAAATAATACTTAGCCTTCCGTCCTAATTGTATATTCCAATCCACGAAAGCTCGAGCCAGTAAATCGGCAAGACATACCACGAATTAGTTTTTAGCTTTATATAAATACTTCTATGCAAGAGTACTTTCAACATTGGAACTAGTTGAACAATAATTCTGAATAAAGGCAATTCACCAATCCAAGATAACTCTAAAAGCACTTTTAATGGCAAATCAGAGCACATAAGGTACATTGAACTGACCTAAAAGCAAAATTGTAATATACTGTTCACATAAATTCTTTGCAGGTTAAAATGAATTAATAAACAAAAAGAAACTAATGGACAAACAGAAGCTCAGGGACTCAGTCACGGTGTGTCATCCGGCCAGCAGAATCGCAACAAACACCAAGAGCAGGCACAATTAGCACCAAACGAATCACAGACTCACTAGATCCTAAGCTAGCTAACAGAAAATCACAGAAAAGGTCACTCGGCTTGAAGATGACGGCATGATGTTGTTGTCGTGCGGCGCGCCGCTGCAGCTGAGTTGGGCTTCTGTTTAATATGTAAATGGCGCGGTCGTCACTGTTCCTCGGATTGGAACCATCGGATGAACCATACATCCCAACTCCCAATGAATTCGGACATCTCCAGTGCGCAAGTGTTTACTATGGCAGTCTACAGGACACGGCTGCGCCGGCCACCTATAGCGTACGGATACACACTGCCCACACACGGTGGGCTCGAGCGGCACGGCATGCTCCACATTGACCGTGGTTCACAAGAGTGAGCGAACACTTGAGCCCTCGTTTAGTTCTCCGTGTAAATTTTTTAAAATGAAATCTTTTCATATTTAAAGTATTAAATATAAACTAATTATAAACCTAATTACAGAACTCGTCTGTAAACTTCGACACGAATTTATTAAGATTAATTAATTCGTTACTATCACATGGTACTGTAGCAGCTACTATGGCAATATAGTGTCTAATTATGTCTAATTAGGCTTATTAGATTCATCTCGTAATTTACAATAAAACTATGAAATTAGTTTTTTATTTCATTTAAATTTAATACTCTATGCATATGCCGCAACATTCGATGTTATAGTTTTGAGGTGTGGGCGTAGATTATTTAAATAAACATAGAAATGATTTGAATCTAAACATAGAAGACTATGTAGGTCCTTCTGCAGGAATGCACTAAGATTTTAACGCTGCTTCTTAGCGCCATGAAAAGGAGCTGAAGAAGAAATAGGCTTAGTATCCTGAGCTAAGTCACTTTCTTGAAAGAAAAGTGTGATTCAATATTTCATAAAATGAAATGCACTTGAACTATCACCATTAGATATGCAAAAAGTGCTAGCTCCCATTACTTTTTAGCAAGAAATGTGTGTACTAAGCAGTAGCTAACTTGGTTTAACAGGTCCAAAACTGTATTCACAAATCACAGAAGTCAGTATCACATTTTCGCACCATTGAGAAGTTCTAATATGTGGTGAGAAAATACATTTAATTTCTGGAGCATTTGTGTTGCCTTCTCTGTGAGCATCTTCTTTGTCTTGTGTGTCAGATGAGGTAATTGCAAACTCAGATAAAATGGATTGCTAAAAAAATTCTACATCTGGTAGGCTATTCAGAGGACGGAGTAAAGAAGAGAGAAACTAACCTAACACTGCCAACACGCCGTCACCTCAGTTCTCTTGCCTGCCCTCCACGCCCCTGCTATAGCACCAGGACCTACCACCAGCAGCAATGAGATCACGAGAATATGCAGTCAGAGTCCCCATAAGGGTTTCGCGGCTCCTCAGAAAAGGAAGGAGAGGCAAATGAGGTTAGGTTGAGCACAAGCGCGACAGGCATAAATAGACATTATTTATCATAGACATATTTTGAATAAATAAACAAATGAGGTCACCTGCATGGCCCTAACCCATATTGGACTAAATTACAAATGACTTCACCTTCAAGTACTTGAAATTCACCGTTTTGCAAAGGCGGGGGGTGGTAGTGACCCAAATAGGTAGCCCACTGTATACCAAATGGAACTTGAATACATTTTACCGGTTGGTCCAAGGACCAACATGGCTTCAGTTACAAGGAAGTACAGTTGTGCAAGCCAATGAGAACGGAAGCGGAAGAGAAGATGTTTACCTGAAATACTAATAACATTCATACTTGTCATCCCCAAGTACTTTCAATGCATTTCAATGATGTGGTAGAGAATTCAAACTTAAACATAATATGTCTAAGGACATACAGATTTGCATAGAGGCATAAATAGACATTGTATTATGGACAAGAACATTTAAAAACAGCACACATTATAATCTTGGATGACTGTAGTAGTACGTTTAGATTTTAGCCCAGGGCTTAGGTGAAATCCGGGTCCACCATTCATGCCCGTGAAAGAAGCACAAGGTCTTCATTACAGGGTTGATGAGATGTTTTTGAACTCGTTTAAACAAGACACAAATGTCTTTTGATGTTTTAGCAGAGATTCACGCTCATTCTGGATTGCGTCAACAGCACCAGGAGCCACGAACATGTTCATGAACTTGTCATCTTTAACAGCAAACAGCTCGAAGCCAAGCGCTAAGAACAACCTTTCATGGCTGCATTGCATCATTAGAACAACTATATTAGAAACTCCATAGGTATTACACAAGGCCGTTTAATTCTAGTCATCCTATCCTCCACAATTTAACATGCAGCAGCAACTATGATGAAAATAGACTGACAGTCCATATTTACTACCGACCAACCATTCACTACTTACCAAAGCTAATGGTGACTCGGATGGTTATACTTTTTCTTTAGACAAAGACATTTAGCTAATGGTGACTTAGGTGGTATATTTTTTCTTTAGACTAAGACATTTAGCTAATGGTGACGCGGGTGGTTATATTTTTTCTTTAGATGAAGACCGTTGTACTAGAACCCAACTAATTTACTAGCTAAGAATCGAATGTGCTACAGTTTCACTTTGAATATCTAGCTTGTGAAAGTGCCTGATGTTTATGTGATCAGTTAGGATTAGCTTGATGGATATGTGCTTAACTTGATAGAAACATTAACAACTTGACAGCTGGTGACTAATCAGTTTGGTTGATATACATCAATAACAGAAGGAATTCAATTCCAGAAGTTAGATTCAACTATTGAACTGAACATGTATGAATAAGAAAAGCTATATGTTGGACATACCACGGTGTTAGGAACCCAGAATTCAATTCACAGGGAACACTCCTTTCGATCAGGACTTCTCGCATTTTAGCAAAATATTGAGCATATATTGAGCATATGCTAGAGTACGATGACCCAGACTTTGAGACCAGATCATCAGCACCAGGGATGTCATTGCTGTGATGGTTGCTGTTAGTGTTAGCATATGCAGGCATAGTCGCGTGCTTTTTCTTTGCCCCACCATCAATCATGTTTCCATTGCCTTTCTTCTTGCCACCAATCGAATCACCTGGCAGCTCCAGCACAGATCCACTGTCTGACAGATCCAAAAATGTGACCCCAGGGAAGTGGTAGTAGGGACTCGTAACTGAATCAAGGTGATGTCGCACTGTTTGCTTGCATTGCTTGGACAAATCCTCCACAAACTTATAATATGAGCGCCGGACAGCAGCAAGGAAGCCAACATATCCATCCATATCTTCAGCATTTTGATTATCTACTAGGAAAAAAAAGAGGAAGAAGCATGTAATCCTGCACTCCAATGACTCCCAAAAGCACGCAAAAGATAGGCGAATTCTATGGAAACAGTGAAAATAATAAGAGGTTGCAGATTGTGTACAAGGTATGGCATAAAACGAGAAAAAAATTGCTTATGTACATTAAAGGCTAACATTGAAGACATTAAGACACTCCATGCATATATAAAATAGCTCTACAATATAAACCAGTAATAGTAAAAGTGTTCCATGGAAACATGTGTAAAAAAACTACTGCTAGTTATTTCTGGCGCATGATCACACAAAGGACTTTAGTTTTTTACAGTGCTAAAGATGGCTACAATCAATTTCAGTAAGATGGTACCCTTGTTAACATAAGAAGCAAGATGGACCCCCAGTATATCAAAATGAAAATCTTACATCTTGAATCATGATTGCGGCTACACTCCATTGCAAGTTCAAATAGACTTTGTAGGATAAAGGCAAGCCTATCACATGCAGTATCAATAAGAGGAGCAAGAAATGATCGTGCGGCTGCACGTGCTATGTCAGCTGCTACCATAGTCAATCCACTGCACCTGCCTTTCTCAGCACGAGCAACTGGTATGTTTGCAACCTGATGACATCAATACACATTTTCAGCTAATATTTCCTAAAATCTTTTACTTATATAATCTTCATCTAATAATCTGAATGTACCTTCTCCCTTGACAATGGAGGGCACTTCATTGAGTACGCTGCACAATGGAATTCATGTATTACTCTTTCAAAAGCAGCACCGCCATACAACTTGAGACTGAAGTTGGCAGGTTCTAGTGCAATGGTAATGCCAGGCCATCTGACAATACCACTATGCTTCTGTTCCTCTTCAGTAGTTAAACCCCATAGCTCAGGGTCTAGATCAGCTGCTCCAACAAGCAGGTGATGCTTTTGTACCGAGAAAGAAGTGTTTGATTAGTTCTAGTACACCAATTAGCAAAAGCACTGGAACAGAAACATTAAGAATCGAAATTGTGTGTACATGCATACCAAATGCCTGCAAATAGAAGCAACGTGAAGCGTTGCCGATCTCCTCAGCTGACTGACATCAGAAGTTGCTTGCAGTTTGGATTCCAGTCTGGATAGGTCTTCTGAAACCCCAATGCATCGCTCCTCTAACAGTGCTAGGGTGGCTGGAACTGCTTCTTTGTACCTCTTTTGAATTTCAGATTCAAGGTGCTTCCTGAGGCAGGAAAACCCAATGTATGGTGCATATTTCTCTTCGCTAAAACCCCCTTTCACCTTTTCCTGCAAGTGACGCAACACGTCGATATCAACCTGGCAGATTCGGCTACGAAACCCCTCGTCGGTGGTCGTTCCACGATCATTTGGAAGAGCCACAAAGAAAGGGTGGATGTTATCCCCAAGGTAACCGCTGGCACTCAAGTAACTATCAATTTCCCACCTTTCACTGACTTCCTTCAAATGATCAAAACCAGAAACAACTTTATAAGGCACATCCCAAGTCCATTTTGTGATTCCTAGTGAAGACATTAATGGAAATTGTGTATGAAATTGATTATTATTGTGCAGCCAGACGCACCTTGAGGCGGTTGTCAAACTTAGAGACGATGATAATCGTGTGCCTGAACGAGGGATCAATCTCTCTGATAGTATCCAGCCAGAGCGAAGATCTCCATTCGACGCTGCTCTGCTGGAGGAACAAAAGGAGACGGTGGGGCGGGCTGGCTATTGACTTCACCATCGACAGGATCTCCTCCGGTGTGGTGTCTGGCTCACCCTTCATAGGCTACAGCGGACAGTTAATTACATCAAACAGCTGAAAAACTGGCTAAAAAGGTAAAAACCCACTCGTTTTGATTGAGATAGGAGAAGCTCCAAGATCACGTGCATACCCACCTTAAGCACCAAACCTGGGGTGTCAATGACGGTGAGGTTGGGGCAGTGGGCGTACTCGGCCCTCATGAAGATGGGCTCGGACGAGACGGCGGCCTGGATCTTCTGGAGATGCGACTGCGTGCGCTGCTTAATGACGTCAGCGATTTCCGTGGCCACCACCAGTGGGCTCCCATACTCCTCCGAGTCCTCCTCCTGCCACGCACGCGCAGGCGCAACCCACATCGGTCAGCTGATTTACCTCGATCTGAGAGAGAAATAAGGGGGGAATTAAGAGGGGAAGCACAGGAACTTTCACCTTGAAGCGGCACCGGGGATCGTGGGCGGTGGGGTCATGAACCATCTGGAGGACCAGGGGGCGGCGGGTGCCCATCTCGACCTCGCGTAGATTGAACCGGAAGCCGAGGAGGGCCTCCAGGAGGGAGCTCTTCCCGTCCGACTGGCCTCCCACCGCCACGATCTCCGGGATCGGGAGCTTCTCCCCGAGATCCGCCGCCGCTGCCTGCAGCCGGTTGTACGCCTCGAACCGCGCCTTCCAGTTCCAGTCCGCCGCCGACGCGGCTTGCCTGGTGGATGAGGACGGCGACTCCAAAGGGTTCGGCGTTCTCCCCGCCGGCATTGCAAGGCGATTAGCGGCCATGAGGCTGTTGGGGTTAGCTGTGGTGAACCAGCGGCCATAGCCTATCGGAAGTATATGCAAAAGAACCAGTGGCTTACATTGCAAGCCGCTGTAGTGAATTCGCCTTCCCCTGGAAGCTTACCATTGTAGCCATATAATTTATTTTAATGTTTACTATATTAGATTTTCTATTAGAATGATTAGATTTAATATTATTTCGTCAGGCTATTACAACCCTCCTTCCTTATCAGTATTTGGTATATCGAATTGATTGAATAAAAAAATTACCTCATTGGCCTAAAAAAAAAGTTGTGGTTCCTTCCTTGGTCTGAAAATTTTTTTCACTCAGTTCCTTCTCTGGCCTTTCCATCCAAAGCCGGAGAGGAACGACGTTTTTGCCCCTGGGCCCACCTGTCAGCCCTTCTTCTTCCCTCCTTGCATGAACTTGGTGTTGGGTCGCGTGCTTGTTTCGCCTGTTCCATCCCAGGAGGAGGCAGCGCCAGCCCCGGCGCGGGTGGCGGTGGCCCCAGCGCGGGCGGTGGCGGCCTGGCAAAGGAAGCGCTGGCCTTGATCCAGGTGCCGGTCGCCGCGCCGGCTCTGCAGGCCGGCCCCACCGCGCTGGCTGGGCAGGCCGTGCCGCCCGTGCCTGGCCGGCCTCGCCGCGCCCCACCGCACGTGTCTGGTCGGCCCCGCCCCGTTGCGCGCGCCCGCATTTGGTCGGCCCTGCCGTGCCGCCCATGCCTGGCCGGCCACGCCGCGCCACGCCGCCCGCGTCTGGCCGCGCGCCCCGCAGGCGCACGCCCATGCCGGGCTCCTCCACCAGGAACCGTGCGTCCGTGCACTGGTCCCCCCACTACGGCAACGCCACCACGGGCACCCCCGCCGCCACCGTCTCCAACGTCGAGTTCCACCCGCAGTGCATCAGGAAGCACGCTGTCGACGGGTGCGCCAGCACGCGCTCCTGCGGGCTCCAGGCACCACCGCGCCGCGCACGGACACGGAGTCTAGGAACCCCGCGGGCAGGTGCGGCTGGGTGTCTGGCCGCACCACCCACAGGAATGGCCGCCCCATCGACGCCAGCCCGTGCGCCATCTCCATGACCTCGCCGGGGGACAGCACCACCACGCTGCCCACTGACGCGTACACCACGGACCGCGGCGGCTGCGCGTCCAGCCACTACACGCAGTCGGCGGCGGCCTTGATCAGGTCCTCACGCACCTCGTCTTCCTCCTGCCTCTGCTGCTGCTGGAGCTCAATGAGCGGCCCCACGGGGATGAGCTCCGGCGGGCGCAGCGTCACGCCGGGGAGCACGGCCACCACGTCCGCCTCCAGCTCCGCGAACGATTACAGAGGCCGACCAGATATGTAATCACAATACCATTAAAGAAATTCAGTGCTACGATTACAATTTGCAATCAATTTACAGACCAGAATGTGGTTGTTTGCACCCGAATGGACATAGTTCCATGTGCGGGTGCTATGTACAACATTTCCGACCGAAATGAACCGTTTCCATTTTTTGTCCAGGGTTACATACTGAATGTTCGTTCGGCCTAGGTTTTCGCCTCCCATGACCTATAGCACACGTTTTTCATCTGTTTTCACCGCAACATGGTCCGTTTGAACCCGGATGAATATGGTACCATGTGTGGCTGTCATGTACAACCATTTTCCACTGAAACCAACCATTTT